>NC_063335.1:65242667-65242948 GCF_021869965.1 Rhincodon typus | reverse complement strand
CACACCCACCCAACTGACTCACACACCCACCCAACTGACTCACACACACACACTCACCCTGCTCACACACCCCGCTCACACACACTCACCCCGCTCACACACCCACCCAACTGACTCACACACACACCCACACCCCACACACACCCCCCTCAAACACCCATACCCCACTCACACACCCATACCCCACTCCACTCACACACACACTCTCCCTCCCCCTCACAAATACACCACACAAACTCACCTGCCCCCCTCTCACACACACACACTCTCTCTCCCCCCTC
>NC_063335.1:65242008-65242267 GCF_021869965.1 Rhincodon typus | reverse complement strand
TCTCTCCCTCGTGCCCCCTTGCACACACGCACTCACTCTCTCTCTCCCTCGTGCCCCGTCGCACGCACGCACTCTCTCTCTCTCCCTCGCACACACTGTCTCTCCCCCCCTTCGCACACACGTGCACACACTCCCCCCTCGCACGCACGCGCACACTCTTTCTCTCTCCCTCAGCCCCCTCGCACGCACGTGTGCGCACTCTCTCTCCCTCTCCCCCTCGCATGCACGCGCGCGCACTCTCTCTCCCTCTCCCCCTTGC
>NC_063335.1:65222104-65241908 GCF_021869965.1 Rhincodon typus | reverse complement strand
CTCACACACACACTCTCTGTCTACCTGCCTCTCTCTCTCCCCCCCCGCCCACACGCGCGCACACACACACACACAAATCTATTGTGTGAATTTGCATTTGCAGATACATTCTATTTTGTTCAAAGAGCACACATTTTCTCCACAGTCAATGTGGCCTTTTATAAATTCCTACTTTTGAAATAAAACCAGTCTGACTCCAAACCAAAACACAAACAGCTTCTAAACAAGTCTCACATCAAACATGCATTGTCTGATCTAAAATGTCGCCTCTTCTTTACCCTGATAAAACCTTTAGTTCTCTCAGGGCAATGACTTGAAAGAAATTCAGGGATTTACAGATACATTTAAATGATTAAAATCTTCTAACTGATTAAAAATTTAACAGCACCTTAGGTTTGTTTAATATATCCTTACTAGTGGTGTGGCCCTTTGACCTTTTACTTATAAATTCTGTGTCTGATACCACCTCACTAACACCTAAGAAGGAGCGAGGCTCTGAAAGCTTGTGTTTTCACATTAACCTGTTGGACTATAACCTGGTGTCGTATTATAAACAAGCTGCACTACCACAATTTACTCAGGTACTTTTGCTAACACATTGCAAATCCATAAACTCTATCATCCACAAAGAGAATAACAACAGGTGCACATAAAACACCACATACAAACTCTTTAAATTGCACATCATCCTGACTCAAAAAACGTTGCCGTTCCTTCATTAGAAATCCTTTTCCAACAGTACTGTGAATGCACAAACACCACATGACTAGCAGCAGTTCACCATCACCTTCTCAAGGTCAATTACAGAAAAGTGCCAGCCTTGCCAGTGAAACCTATTTCCACAGATTAGTTTTGTAAATGTCTCCCAAAAATAGAAGCAGTTAAAGTTTAATACTAGTTTTGAAAATTTTCAAACAGACCCAATTTTAACAAATTCTCACATCTCATTCAAAAACTCGAAATTAAGAATTTTTTTTTAAACAGAACTGTCCCAACTGAACATATCAAGCCACGAAGATGGTTTTGAAAGGCTTCAATATATCTGAAAGAAAACAAAGAACTGTGAATGCTGAATCTGAAATAAAAAGAGAAATTTCTGGGTAAACCCATCAGGTCTGGCAGCATCTGTGAAGAGAAAGCAGAGTTAATGTTTAGGGTCCAATCACCTTACTTCATTCTGAGTTTTTCCAGCAATTAATCTATTTGTTTCAATGTATCTGACTTTGACTTTGCCTCACGTTACAAATATACTGGGCTTGTCTACACATTTGTGCTTTTACCATGTTTTGTTGTGTAGGCTAATTAAAAATATGTGTTTATTCAAGATGAATATAATCCAATGAACCTAATGTTATTTAACGTGTAATAGTGCTATGATAGGTTTCAATTAAGTCATGTAGGTACTGTTGAATATTTGACAGAGTCAGCAGAAACCCACTTTCAGTTGAGATATCTTTCATCACTTTGAAACAACTGTTGTGCCAAACAGCATGTGTTCCTGGCACAACATATTTCCCCTGCCTCATAATGGCAATGCTTTCAGCACTCAACGATGAATTTTCCAAAAATAAAATTTAAAAATGAAAATAAAGAACTTAAGCTTGATTATGCATTTTCTGTACATACATTAAAACTTTTCACTTAACAGTGAACTGTACTGTTGTCTTTTGTATCCAACCAAACAATAATTCAAACCTGTGGAATCTCTTCCATTAGACTCCCAGTGGTCATGAAAACAATCATTTGTGTTTAATTGGTTACAGTCATGGAACATTATAAAGTGCCAGACTTCAAATTCTTAAACTGCCACGATTACTCTCCATTTTGTTCTGTCCTATGTACTAATGATTATAATGACTGTTTAGGCCTATTTTCAGTTGTAAAAAGGGAATTCATGCTGATTAAGCACAAGGCACTGTGTGTTTTCACCCTGTTCTAGTATAAAGCACTGAGCATTCATTAGAAATTCAACAGGAGATTGTTACATTGGAAAGCATGGCCTCAGCAAACATTATACAGTAAATATGACATTAAAACTTTTCTAATACTCACTGGACTAATTAAGACAGTGGTTTGATGATGTGTATTTTTTTCTGTGTAATAATTTTGCATTATAATCTTAATGAATGTTCATACATGTTTTATTTTGGTTTCTCATTATAACAGCTGAGAAGAATTTTGAATTGCTCTTCTCAGCAAGAATCTCAAAAACAAATGTTCTGATTACAAAATAATCTGAAATGTATATGTTCCAATTCTGGGTGCAGTCATATTCTGCAACTGCAAATAAATTAGCTATTAGAAATATATTAATAATGCAATCACTGTGATTCAAAATAACCTAGTGCACATTTCCAGTCAAATTCATTGAATCACTCCAAATTTTCTGAAGAAGGGTTACTGGACCCCAAGTATTAAGTCTGCTTTCTCTCCACAGATGCCGCCAGACCTGCTGAGTTTTTCCATAACTTTGGTTTTTGTTTCTGATTTCCAGCATCATAGTTTTTTGGATTTTTTTGACGAGAATTTCCTGTGGTGCAAAGAACCACAGCAATATTTAACAGTTTCTAAACAGCATTCATCACTTCAGCAAGAAGGCATCAATTGTAAGTTGAATCTCAGTTATTTCTTTTCCATAAATTATTTCAGCCGTAATTTCA
The DNA here is from genome assembly GCF_021869965.1 of Rhincodon typus. NCBI lineage: Eukaryota > Metazoa > Chordata > Chondrichthyes > Orectolobiformes > Rhincodontidae > Rhincodon > Rhincodon typus. Next base: position 65,239,248 of record NC_063335.1, on the reverse strand, counting down.
GGGTTTAAATTCAGCCCATATTTCTACAACAAAGAAAATAAATATTCTGATAACATGATTCCTGAAAGGAATGAGTTGGAGTAGACTCAAACTTTGTTCCTATTGTGCATGTGAAAAGAAACATCCACAATGTGGCCCTCTGATCTGTGTGCCATGAAAAAAAATTATCTTCAACAATGTGCCTTCACTCAGTTTCTGAGAAGCATTTGAAAAACCATCCAAAGAAATTTACGTAATGTTGTCAATAACTGTGGCAAACTATTTCATTTGCTAGCACAGACATCCATGAAATCAAGAAGATCTCTCACTATAGAAACAGAATATATTAACAAAATAATGCATTCCATGATGGCAGTCAGTTTTGTAGGATGGAGTTTTGCATCATGGTGATCAAATTTGTGTTTAGCACCATCAGGCTTGGCTCAGGAACTCCACTCTGATATGACGGTCTCTACTCCATTTACTTCAAAGGAAGACAGTCAAATGAGAAGGTGCACAATTCAGTGATCTGTTTTCTCTCGTCACTTTTCTTGGCCAATTGACCTTTTGTTTCTACTCACTTCCTCCAATGTTCTGCCCAACAAACAGCTTTTAGATGTCATGACTGTCAGTGACTATGTCCTAGTAGTCAATGTCACTTATCTTCACAGCTCAGTTGCAGGTGTCCTTGTGTTAGAGGTATGGAGGCTTAAAAGCTCAGAAGCAAAAACAGAAGAATATGTCAAAGAGTGTCACTGCTCGTGGTCAGTTCACCATACAGAAAAATAATCTTGGGTATAAAGTCATCATCCATCCAATTAATCACTGTGGCAAGACAGCACAGATGTCCTGCACTCAGAGATAGTAGGAACTGCAGATGCTGGAGAATCTGATATAACAAGGTGTAGAGCTGGATGAACACAGCAGGCCAAGCAGCATCAGAGGAGCAGGAAAGCTGACGTTTCGGGCCTAGGCCCTTCTTCAGAAATGGGGGAGGGGAAGGGGATTCTGAAATAAATAGGGAGAGAGGGGGAGGCGGATAGAAGATGGATAAAGGAGAAGATAGATGGAGAGGAGACAGACAGGTCAAAGAGGCGGGGGTGGAGGCAGTAAAGGTGAGTGTGGGTGGGGAGTTAGGGAGGGGATAGGTCAGTCCAGGGAGGACGGATAGGTCAACGGGGCGGGATGAGGCTAGTAGGTAGGAGATGGGGGTGGGGCTTGAGGGGGAGGAGGGAATAGATGGGAGGAAGGACAGGTTAGGGAGGTGGGGACAAGCTGGGCTGCTTTTGGAATGCGGTTGGGAGAGGGGAGATTTTGAAGCTTGTGAAGTCCACAATGATACCATTGGGCTGCAGGGTTCCCAAGCGAAATATGGCATCGTTGTGGCACTGCAGGAGGCCCAGGATGAACATGATGTCTAAGGAGTGGGAGGGGGAGTTGAAATGGTTCGTGACTGGGAGGTGCAGTTGTTTGTGCGAACCGAGCATAGGTGTTCTGCAAAGCGGTCCCCAAGCCTCCGCTTGGTTTCCCCGATGTAGAGGAGGCCACATCTAGACCAGCGGATACAGTACACCACATTAGCAGATGTGCAGGTGAACATCTGCTTGATGTGGAAGGTCTTCTTGGGGCCTGGGATGGGGGTGAGGGGAGAGGTGTAGGGGCAGGTGTAGCACTTCCTGCGGTTGCAGGGAAAAGTGCCAGGTCTGGTGGGGCTGGAGGGGAGTGTGGAGCAGACAAGGGAGTCATGGAGAGAGTGGTCCCTTCGGAAAGCAGATAAGGGTGGGGAGGGAAAAATGTCTTTGGTGGTGGGGTCGGATTGCAGATGGCGAAAGTGTCGGAGGATGATGCGTTGGATCCAGAGGTTGGTGGAGTGGTACGTAAGGACAAGGGGTTTCTGTTTTGAAAGTTATTGTGGGGAGGGGATGTGAGGGATGAGTTGCGCGAAACGCAGGAGACATGGTCGAGGGCGTTCTCAACCACTAAGGCGGGGGGGGATGTTGCGGTCCTTGAAAAACGAGGACATCTGAGATATTCGGGAGTGGAATGCCTCATCCTGGGAGCAGATGTGGCGGAGGTGAAGGAATTGGGAATAGGGGATGGCATTTTTGCAGGAAGGTGGGTGGGAGGAGGTGTGTTCTAGGTAGCTGTGGGAGTCGGTAGGCTTGAAACGGATATCGGCTTCCAGGTGGTTGCCGGAGATGGAAACAGAGAGGTCCAGGAAGGAGAGAGAGGTATCAGAGATGGTCCAGGTGAACTTAAGGTTGGGGTGGAAGGTGTTGGTGAAGTGGATGAACGTTTGAGCTCCTCGGATTGCAAATTTGAATTGGCATACTCAGGACCTCAAAGTTGGTGACCTTTTCCTACCAAGACATGGCAAGAATACGTCTGAGACAACAAACATAAAAACTGTTCAGCCTTTTATCCTGCTTTCTATAAAATCTTGTCCAGGTTTTACAACTATGGAGTAGTGCGCTGAAGTCACAGATTTGGTAGACTCAGTTTGATATTTTCAGTCAGGTTGCTGTTGTTGCACTCACTTACTCAGTTTAAACATAACAACTGCACCATTTGCAATTGTATGTTGATTTCAGCATCAATGACATGTTGCTGATGACCGTAGAGCTGACAACCATTTCAGTTTAACATTGTCAATGCTGACTGACGTCAGTATAACAAGATTCTGGACTAAAATATTTGTCCTCCTAATGCCAATGGTCAAACAAAATTCTTTCCAGATATAAAACAGTCTGTCCATATCCCACAAAAAGTTATTCCTTTGTATGCAAGGTTAGAGAATAAATCAACAGTGTAAAGCAACTCTCTGAGAAGGATTTGATATACCTCTGTCCTGGATCTCAGGTGAGCAAGGTTGAAGATGCTTCTGTCAACTTTCACATTGAAAATAAGCATTCTCTGTAGATGATCTTAAATCATGACAGTAGCAAAGAGAAGAACATGCCAATGAGAGATGGCGCCAGAGCACAACCATGTTTGATGACATTGGAACCCTTTGTGATCCATAATTCATCCTCCGGCAGAGATAGCAAAGTCCACAAGCTGCTGCAGTAGTGTCAGTTTCCTGTTCTTGAGGAATCAAGAGGAATGGCAATATAGGAACGTAAGAGCAAAAGTAGGCCATTCAGCCCCATGAGTCTGTTCTGCCTTTCCAGACCATCACTGATCATTTATCTCAATGCCATATTCTATGCTATTGGTGACAGGGCTCTCCCTTCGCTACAACTCAAGGTATTGTTCCACCCATCTCTTCAACTGTTTATTGCAATCTACAATGACCTCTGTGTCTTGCTTTCAAAGGAGCCATCTTTGTTGAACATTTTCTTTTGAATTGCTTTATACGCCTTCCTGATGGTGTTCCTGTGTTGAAGCAATCTGGATATTCTGCCTAAATTGTAACTAGCAGCCATTGCCACACCACCCACTAGTCTGTTGGACTTTGCCATGTGTCACTCTCAGTGCCAGTAATTTACTTCCTATCTTCCCAACGCTTGCCTTCAAAATACAACTAACCTGATCCTTTCTCAACAACAGTGTTAACCCACCACCCACTTCAGGGCCACCACGATGCAGCTAGGGGAAAACACAGCCTATTGTGCTTACAAAAATGCAAACTCAGTTTAACATTTTCCTATAACCAGCATTTTGACTTAGAAGACTGGAAAAAAAGCAAAACTTAATAAGTACTTTCTTTTAAAATACAATTGCAAAAATAGCATTTTAAAAAGTCATGATATATACAGGGAAAAAAGTTGATCATCCTTGACCTAATGAAAATATCCATGTCAAGAGGATTAGCAATGACCAGTTAAAATCTTCAAGATGTTTGGCACACCACTTTGTAGAAGGGCATTCTTCTTATCCCACACAATAACGTCACATGCAAATGACATAATGCACATTATAGAAGACTACACCAATTATGCATTTTAAACAAATGGGAAGATGGCCAAGAACTTTTTCCTCAAAGGCCATGTTCTCTCATGGCATAAACTGTTCCAAATCTGGTTTGCTGGATCCAGCACTTGAAGGAAAGTTCTGTGGTGGTCAAAGAATTCATCTTTAATATTAGTCAAAAATATCCCTTTTTTAAGGATTGATATTTTTAATTTTTTTTTAAAAAGCTAGCCATACTTTTTTTAAAGCAACTCAATTTTCTTCCTCAAGCATGCTTGCATTAGTCAACATAATCAGAAAACAAACCCTTTTTGAAATATTTGTCATGATGGAAATACAATAACTTCTCCACCTTGAGAGTAAAATAGAAATTGTGCGGTGAGCAAACTATTTAACAGTGTCCAGTTTTCGACACAAAATTCTTGGTTATACTGTGTATAGTGGGAAAACTTGTCTTAACAAAAATGTGCTTGTTTTAAGAAATGAGCACTGTACTTTAAATGTTTATGCTGCTTTCAAGTTTCATAATATATTTTATTAGCTACAGATAAGGTGCAGACCTCACCTTATCATGCACAACGATTGCCACAACAGGATTTGAGGAAAGCATCCAAGCAACATGTGCCCAGTGGAAACAGGTAACACATAGCTTCTTTTGTATGCCAAGAAGAACCAGATATGCCAGCGCACCTTCCTGGATGTCCTGGCAAGAGTCATCATTCAAAAAATGAAATCTAATCCTGTCCCCCAAACACACCACAGCTCTTCCCGCTGTCACCCCGAAGGTAAAGTAGATCAGCATGACAAGAGCAATTAATTAAATATAAACCTTCACCCTAAGCTAAGAGTGATGAGCTAATCCTGTCAAGCTGCAAAAACATGCAGGCAGAATTTCATTATTTACTTACCCCCAACCAAAGCTCAAGTAATCCTAAAGGGCCCATAACTAAGAAAATGGATTCAGCATTTAAAAGTATACTGCGTGGGTAAATGTATGATGTATGCCAGAAATGTTAACTTACTAAACCATTCTTCTGAAATACTAATGTAACCTCCTATAAGTGTGATAATCTCAACCATGACTTTACAAATATTTGTATATAATATTGTGGACCAAAAGATACATTAAATAATATATTGCAGATAATTAAGAGCAGAATCCTTGATGGAATGACCGGATCACTTTTGAATCATCTCAGGTTGTCTCACCAATTAAGGACAGCAGGTGGGACAGTGTGTCAGTTCTATCAAAGGAAAGATGTATTTTAATTAAGAAGGGGTCAGAGCCTGGATTCCAAGGGTTCATCAGCACTTGGACCTTTGAAGCTGCAGTAAACAAAGGAATGGAGAGGCATCTTAGGAAAACCATTCTAATGCTCCCTCACAATTACCTGGATATCATCATAGAATCATACAATCCCTACAGTGTGGAAACAGGCCATTCAGCCCAACAAGTCCACATCGCCCCTCCAAAGAGCAGCCCACCCAGATCCATTCCCCTACACCTGATTTCCCTATGTCTAACCCACCTAAACTAAACATCCCTGGGCACTATAGGCAATTTAGCATGGCCAATCCACCTACCCTGTACATCTTTGGACTGTGGGAGGAAACTGGAGCACCCGGAGCAAACCCACGCAGCCATGGGGAGAATGTGCAAACTCCACACAGACAGTCACCCAAGGCTGGAATCAAACCCGGGTCCCTGGCGCTGTGAGGCAGCAGTGAGCCACCGTGCCACCCTGCTGAGGGATCGGAGTGGGCTGTACAGAGGATCCACAGCTGACAGAAGGCAACCTTTCTGACCAAGTAGGAAGTCAGCAGAACAGGAATACCATTCCTCCAAGAGATATGAGGATCCAAGGAGGGCAGGAAAAGTGATTGGCATTAAAAAAAAATGTTTAAATGGCAAAACCTGCACTCTGGGTGAAAGTTAATGACTCTTTCAAATAGCAAGGTGGCATTTGATCAGGAGACAGGTGGCGGGGTGGGGGATCTTGGCTGGGAGATAGCCTTCCCACCTAGACACTAATGCAGACCTTTAATTAGGAAATGAATATACACTTACCCTATTCTGCCACCACTAGTACTCAACCAGTGGTAGGCAGAGGATCTGCCATGCAGGGAGATCAAAAAACAAACCAGAGTGCGATCTTTTCTCATTCAAAGGTGCGCATTGTGCCTATAATGAGGAATCAGGCATCAGGAAGGGGTGGTAAGGGTTTACCAAAAGTCACCTTGACCTACTTCATTCGGTAATTTCGTTCGTTTGAATGCCACCCCACACAGCTGGGATACCAGCTTCCATAGGCAGAGACCTTGTCAACGCATGCTCATATGCTCCAAGAGGCTAAAGGTGTTAGTAGTGACGAGAAGCTCTCAATAAGAGGCCTTGTCTCTTTCCAGCTGGATTGCAATGCCAATCCCACTTGTGACGTAGTGGAGCACAGTGGTTGAGTAAAAGGCTACTTATGTTGCTACTGCTGTTTCTGGACCACTTAGTGGTGAAGAGCTGTCCATTTTTGACCATCAGAGGTGGAAGGCGGAGCTGTAAAGGCTGCTCCCATTATGTGTTCAAAGGAAGTTCAAATGAAATTAAATGAAGTATTAGATTGATGAAATGCCTTACAATAAATTGGTAATCACCTGTCAAACAGTGAAAGCACTTTCAGAAGAAGTGCTTCAAACTGCAAACTCACCATAGCTATCGCCATGGCTAGAATTCTTCAATGTAACTGATCAAAGTTTTCAGTTTCACTGAAGAAGTTTTTCCTGCTGTGCACTCATCTCGTTGACCCTGTGATTACTGACATATCAGGAAGATGATCCCTTACTGAAACCTAAAGAAATGAGAATTAAACTAGTTCTTAATTGGCTTTTAATTAACTTGATAAACTTAACCAATAGTGCCAAGGGAGTTCCTTGCTTGCCTTCAACTTCGATACTCAAAGCTGGAGGATGTCAGATTGTGTCAGTATCCCAACCCAATATCATTTTTTTCATATCCAAAAGTGCTCTTACATAAAACCATATGGGTTTTTTCCCATCATCAAATCATCCAAAGTATTTTTTTCATCTATCAACCACCATCAATAAGTCATCCCAATGTTAATTCTAGGAAGTTTAACTCCCTGTGTGCAAACAAACCCTTTGCTAATTCCCCAAGTGTTTGGATCTGGACATAGTTAAATACAAATGAATAACATTTGTGGAGAAATGTTATTTTGGATGAAAAGCACAGAAAGTGCTGGAGAAACTTATTCATAGAGAACAGAGTTAACATTGAATCCAGTATGATTCTTCTTGAGAAGAAGATACCTGAAAAAGAGTGAGATTGATTCAAATTTTAACTCAGTTTCTCCAGCATTTGATATTTATTTCACATTTTCTGCATGCACAGTATTTTGCTTTAGTGTTATTTTTGCATTACAGTTACTCTTTGATCTGGCGTTTTGTGCATACTATGCATTAGAAATCACTGCGTAGTTTGGTTTATCTATCCTTTTTTTTTTAAGAATCTACAGCACCCCATTTTATTAGATCTGACTTAATACATAGCAGTACTGGTTTTCACATGTACGTTGATGACACCCAAGTTCTACGTCACCACCACTTCACTCAACTCCTCCACTGTTGCTAAATTATCACGTTGCTTATCCATCATGCAGTACTGGATAAGAAATGTCTTTTATTAAATATTGCAAATACTGAAGCATTATTTTCGGTCTCCATTCCGATCTCTGCTCCCTAGCTACCAACTTAAAAGTCTAGGGTTAAGCCAGTTTATTTACAACTTTTGTGTCACATTCAATTCCAAAATGAGCATCTGACTCAGTCATGCCACTACAAAGGCCATCTATTCTGTCTGTAACATTCCTCAACTTTTCCCATCTCAGCTCATCTGCCTTCCTTATCTCCAGACAAACCATTAAAATGCAATTCCTTGCTGGACTCCATCAAATTGATCTGTTTCCCGTGTTTTAACTCATATCCTGTTCCCGTCATCTGTGCTCTCTGATCTATATTAGCACCCAGTAAAGCAATGGCTTGACTTTAAAATTCTCATCCCGGTTTTCAAATACTTCCATGGTACTGTCCTTCCCTATCTGTGTTATCTCCTCCAACCCCATACACCTCTGAAATATTTGTCCTCCTCCCATTGTGGCCCTTTGTGCCTCCAAATTTTCAAAGCTGTCTGCTATTTGTGATACCCTTTCTCCACCACTCTGTGTTTCTACATTATTTTCCTCCTTTAAAACATGCACTAGAACCTACCTCTTTGGACAAGCTTTTGGTCATCTGATCTGATATCTTGCACTATGATTGGGAGTCAGATGTTGATTTGTAATGCTCCTCTGAATGCTTTATTAAAATGCATTACACATGGACACAAAATCATTCTGGCCACATGAAAGATACAATTATTGTAGTTTTCAAATGTATCCTGACAAAACCCAAATCTATCTCATAACCACCGTCAACAAGAAATTGTATTGTAATTAAGTTTTTACTTCATAATTAGATCCCAAAGGAATATCATTTAAATTAATTGCAAGTCTTACAGTGACATTGACTCCAAGGCTGTCAACGTATTTTACCTGTCATGGTTATCTCTCATAGATACAATTTAAAAGCAGACAGTGTACAAATTGCTGTCAGAATAGTGAATCATGATGAGTCAAATTCAGTTAACTTTGGTTGCAAGGAATTGTCAGCCATTCCCACTGGCAGAAAAGGAAATCCAATAAAAGGATGTCCATGATAAACCAAAGTTTTAGATTGGGGAATTCCAGATTAGCTGAACTGTGCACACTTGTTATGTGATCATACTAACCAAAGAAGAGTTAGGCCACACTAGATCACATAATCCTGGTTAAGCCTGCAGTGGTGGCTGCAGATCAGTCTTGCACACACTTTGAACAAGTGTGCACCATGAGCCATCTTTAAACAAATGAAATCAGACTGTTTTACTTTCTTTTACTGGATAATGTTTAAAAATTGAAACATGTAATGGTGGAAAGTGAGCAAGGACAGTGTAAATGCTACAGCCTGCACTACCGCGGATGGGACAAAAAATCTGCCAATTTTTGTGACAGGAAAGCTAAATAAGGCACATTGTTTTGCTAATTTCAATATGAGGTAGATAAAAATGCCTGAAAGACCTGCAGTATTTTTGAGACAAGGATCAAGAAAAAGTGGGCAAAAATGTATCAATGAAAAACATAAGATTACCACCCTGATCACATTGAAGAGTCTGATGAATGCTAGCCTCTTCAGCCTCACCTGTTCCACCAGTTGAAGCCACAAAGGCCATAGAGATATTCCAGATTTTGTACTGCAGCCCAAAAACACAGCAAACAGATTTGATTGCATTGATGACATGATGGGCACGTCCAAAGACATCATGCTAAGCAGAAAACAATTATGACGTTTATCTAGAGCTAACTCGACACTTTTTCAATTTTTTAACTTACAAGGTCAAGTTATTCCAAGGTGTGAACAAATTGAAAACTAAAGATATTTTTCGAATATTTAATTTCATTGTGTTTTCATTTGTTGTTCTTTTTTGACATAAAGCACATGTGTAAGCAAAAAAGGTAACACAGGGACTTCCTCAGTTATGTCAAAACACTGCATAGCATGAAACTATGGGTTGACCTCCTCCAAATCAGCTCATTAGTAGTTTTTCTGGTAGCAGCAGCTAAAGTCAAAGACAAAACCAATGACCTGGTATAACACTTAGTAGCTTCATGTATGGCACTTGTGGCAGTTACAACATTTAAAAGGCATCTGGATAGGTAAATGAATAGGAAGGATTTAGAGGCAAATGGGCCAAATGTTGGCAGATGGTACTAGATTAATGTAGAATATCTGGTTGACATGAATGAGTTGGACCAAAGGGTCTGTTTCTATGCTGTACCTCTATCTGACTCTATGGCTCTATAACCTGCCTTGCAAGGATGGTTCTCTTCAGACAGTAGCAAAGGTGAACATCTGAATGCACCTTGCTTGTTTCCTGCATGTCCTTTATTTTTCCCAAGTGGAAGGGTACTGATGATAACATTTTGGCTGACCCGAGTGGTCCAAAATTTTGCAAAGCTCTATATTGGTCATTTGGCCTTTGTCAGGGCGTGGAATGAGATTCAGTGGGGTAGATATCATCTTTATTCTCAGGCCAGTGATCTGGAAGAAAGTGGATTAATCGCCCTTTGTTGAAATTTCACAATATTGAGGACCAGTTTCAGTCCTTCCATGTAGCTTGCATAAACATGATGTTTTGAACTGTCCTTTCTATGCACTTAACAGGTAGCCTGTGCTGGAGGGTCAACAAAAATCAACACACCTGCAAATTAGAGTAAAATTCTGACTTCAACATCAAACAGCCAGTGATAGCAGCAAGATACTTTTATTACAACACTTCCCTCTCTCCACAGGGGAGTGTCATAACTGCTTCCACTATTCATTATGTCAAATACACTAGAGAAGTGTCACTGGTACCATTTGTTCTATTGGATCAAATAGTATATTTCAAAAAAAAAATGGTATGTGACAGAATATTAGAAGCGCTTGATTCTCTGCAGCACATTCCAGCTATCCTGGGGTAGAACAAGCCATCCACCATACACTTAACATAAGTGGTCGATTTCCTACAGACATTCCGAAAAAAAGGTCATGACATACCAGCAACCCATTTACACTATCCTTATTTGAGATCCATAGCAATAGATTTAATTGGACGAGATTCTGTGAACCATCCAGAATGATATTAATCCAAAAGTTTTAGAAAACATAAGGTTCATTTCCGAGTGGGGTGGAGTCCCTGCTGGCCTCACTCCAGCACAAACTATGCTGCATAAATGATGGCCATTAGAGGGTAGTAATAGCCTTTAACCATGTCTTCTCCAGTCTCAACCCTAACCCACAATTTAATGATTGTTGGTTGTTGAGACTTTAATTTTGAAATGCAACTATTGCCATGAACTTCGTAAATATAGCAAAAAGATAAGATAGGTTCACTAAAACAGTGAAAAGGGCTTGATCACTTCAGAAATCAGTATAATTCCAGAAACTCTCCAGCAAATAATATTAACTTTCAAAACTCAATACTGCCATAGAGCTGTCTTTCCAAAATGTCAAGCTGCCCTTACAGCTTGAAAGTATGACCAGAGGAGGAGATTATTATTTCAGCTATCAGCAAATAAAGCTGAATTTATTAACAATTTTCAGAAAATACTTGACAGCTTTCAAACAAAGACAATGTCTGTCTGAAAATGGTGTAGGATTTTTTTGCTCACCTTGTTAAAATATCCCTTTTCCATGAGCTGAAATCAACTTCAACTATTCTTATGCTGACAAATCCGAAAATTGTAGGTTTATAGTAGCTTAAGATCGAGACAAACTAATTTTGCAGATCATTACATTTTGCAAGAAAACCCAAACAAATCTCAGCAGATACTAATAAATGCACTTCAATCTAGTTGGCATTCTTCTTGTACTTCTCCATTCATTCCAAAGCAGTCACTGTAACATCAGTTTCATAATGGAAAAAGAACGCATAAGTTACAGCTGTAAATGGAAGTGAAAACTATCTGCAAAAGTTTTATCAGCAGCACAGAATATGCTTTGAATGTATTCTTAAACTGAAATTAGTCTGGCCTATTTCATAAACTTCAATTTAGACTAAGCAGTTCCTTAATCTACATGATTTTAATAAGCCAGAAGTTAACTGAACTCAGCTTGTGAAGCAAGTTTTCACAAAAGCTCAAAAGAAAAAGTTTGCACTTACAGGATGACAGTCTGCGGTGCTACCTTAGGGATATGATCCAGCATCAAGTGCATACAACGAACAGTGGTTTTGAAGCAAAGGCACCGGCTTGGGCAGCAGAAAATTGCAGGGAAGAGAAGAAAGAAAATAGTTAAAAAAAGGAAACATTTTTGTCCCATCCTGAGCGAGATCAGAGTAGAGGCTGTGCCTCGAGCTGCAGAATCTGAAATGAAACAGTGAGTGAAGTCTGGGCAAGTTTAAGGCAGTCTAAGCGTCCAATCAGACCACCACCAGGATCAAATTTCAGCACAGAACAGGGGAAAAAAAACTCCAGCAGCTTTATCCACAAAAATACTGCCAGAACTGTGGTACTGTAATTCTAATGATGTAAAGATACAAAATTACCAGTACTGTTTTTACATAAGAGCCTGAGGCATTTCGGGGAGGGACAAGAAAGGCTTCGCTTCAAAGATGGACCTATAAACCAATGTCCTTTATACATCTCAGAAATGAAGTAAAGCACAAAATCTTCCACTTTACAGGCAAGGCTAAGCATTGCTATTAAGCTGTAGATCAGAAATATTAACTTCTACTTAATCTCTTTTGCCTTTTCCCTCAAAAACTATGAAAACATTTTGGAAACTAAAACTGGACAAGGAAGGTTTTTATTTACAATTTAAAACACTAATCATGGAAAAAATTAAATAATAATAACCATTTATGCTAAATAATTTCTAAAGATCAACGCCAGCATGTTGATTCTGTAAAAAAAAACAAAGAACTGTGGATGCCGGAAACATGAAACAAAAAACAAACATTTCTGGAGAAACTCAGCAGATCTAACAGCATCTGTGGAGAGAAAGCGGAGTTAACATTTCAGGCTCATTGACCCTTCTTCAGAACCAATTGTAGCTAGGAAAAATTGGCATATATGCTGAAGAGGGGGAATGGGGAGGAGTGCGTCAGTGAGGGGTGGGGTGGTAGAAGGAGTCTGCGTTAGGTGGAGAAGGAGCCCAGAGAGAAAGAACAGCAACATCTCAGGTCTGCTGCAGTGCTCCAGCGAGGGTCAGTGCAAGCTGGAAGAACAACATCTCATTTTCCACTTGCGGACCCTGCAGCCTTCAGGAATCGATACGGAGTTCAATAATTTTAGAACCTGAACTCCTTCTTCCATGTCATGTACCCACCCCCATACTGCAGGCCCTGCTAATGGCATAGACAGCAAACCCACTTTCACCTACTAATGGTCCCTATTATCAGCTTTTCTTTCTCCCTGGCTCACCATTATCCATCCCTTTGCCTAACTGCTATTCTCTCTTTGTCTAGACTCTACCTCCAGCTATTGCATACTTCTCCTTTCTCCCTACAATTTATCAGCATATATACCACCTTTTCCTCGCTATTATCAGTTTATTAGAGATAAAATTGAATTTTCTTGATCTGCGTAACTCAGTAATCCCTGGGTGCTTTATTAATCCATTAAGCAATTGAACATGATTAATATTATTATTTTTGCACTTAAACTATATAGGAATGTACACATTTTACATTATCTTTAAGGAAACACTTTTTTTTTGCTTCCAATTGTATATCTTTTGTAATTTCAAATATTCGTAGGGATCAACCACAGATGTTGGTTATTGAGTCATAGAGATGTACAGCATGGAAACAGACGCTTCGGTCCAACTCGTCCATGCTGACTAGATGTCCTAAACAAATCTAGCCCCATTTGCCAGCATTTGACCTATATTCTTCTAAACCCTTCTTATTCAAATATCCATCCAGATACCTTTTAAATGTTGTAATTTTACCAGCCTCCTCTACTGCTTCTGGCAGCTCATTCCAAACATGTACAACCCTCTGTGTGAAAAAGTTGCCCCTTATGTCGCTTTTAAATCTTTCCACTCTCACCTTAAACCTACGCTCTCTAGTTTTGAAGTTCCCCTACCCCGAGAAAAGACCTTGCCTATTTACCCTACCCATTCCCCTCATGATTTATAAACCTCTATAAGGTCACCCTTCAGCTTCCAATGCTCCAGGGAAAATAGCCCCAGCCTATTCAGCCTCTCCCTCTAGCTCTAGCTCAAACCCTCCAACCCTGGCAACATCCTTGTAAATTTTTCTTGAACCCTTTCAATTTCACAACAACCTTCCTATAGCAGGGAGACCAGAATTGCATGCAGTATTCCAAAAGTGGCCTAAGCAATGTCCTGTACAGCCGCAACATTACCGCCTAACTCCTATACTCAATGTACTGACTGTCCCAACATTTTTTATTACCAAATAATAAAAGTGATCGGGTCCACAGCTATAATTGAGGGCTAAGTAAAAACCATTAAATTGCATAAAGATGAGTCTTAAGTTAGATGATAGGTTATAGTATAAAGAACAGAGAAAGACTAAAAGTTTAATCAGAAGGAAGAAATTAGAGTTTGAGAGGAAGCTAACTAGGAATGCAAAAAGAGACAGCAAGGTTTCTGCAATTATTTAAAAAGGAAAAGAGAAAGTAAAGCGAGCGTTGGCCCTACAGAGACTGAGAATGGAAATTAATAGTAGATGAACTGAAAAAATATTTTGCGTCTGTTTTACCAATAGAGGGTACAAAAAATTGTCCAGAAATAGCTATAATTCAGGAGGTGGAAGGAAGAGGTGAACTTGGCCAAATTATAGTCATGATGGAAGTGGTACTAAGCAGAGTGGTGGAATTACAGATTGACAAGTGTCTGGATCCAGGCGGAACTCTCCTAGAGCCTTAAAAGAGCTGGCTAATGAGCAAGTAGATGCATTGGTGTTAATTATCCAAAATTCCCTAGATTCAGGAAAGATTCCATCAGCTGAGAAGTAGCTAATACAAACCATCAATTCAAGGGAGAGAGGCAGCAAACAAGAAGCTATAAGTCACTTAGTTTGATGTCCGCTGTGGAGAAGGAATTAAAGAGGTTATAGCTGGGCATGTAGAAAATTCAGGATAATCAAGAAGAGTCAGCATAGCTTTATCAATGGGAAATCACATTTAACCAATCCATTGGACGTGCTGTAGATAAAGAAGAACTATAGGCATCTGAACTGTGATTTCCAGAAGGCTTCTGATAAGGTTATTACAAAAAATAAAAGCTCATATTATAGGATGTAAGAAGTTAGCACAAATATAAGATTGGCTGACAGTAAATTGAGTATACCTAAATGTGCCTGATTGACAGTGTGTAATGAGTAGAACCCTGCAAGACCTTCTGCTGCAACTCAACATTTTACAATGTTCATCGACAATGTAAGAGGGGAATGAAGGAAGGGTAGCTAAATTCACAGACAACACCAAGACAGGTAGGAAACAATGTTGTTAAGAGGATATAAGGAAGTTGCAGATGGATACACAGCGAGTGAGTGGGCAAGTCTGGCAGATAGAGTTAATGTGGGAAAACATGAAATTGTTCACTTTGACAGGAAGAAGCATAAAAAGCAGAGTGAAATACTTAAATGAAGAGCAACTGTGAAATTTGAAGCTGCAGAGGGATTTAGATGTTCTGGTGCATGAGTCACAAAAAGTTAGTATGCAGGTGCAACATTTAATCAAGAAGGTTAGTGGGATTCAGTCCTTTATTAATGAGAGGAATTGAACATCTTTGTAAGGACAGTATGCTTCAGTTATACAGATCATTGATGAGACCATATTTTGAATACTGTGTGCAGTTTTGCCTCTTTATGTACAGAGGAATCTCTGGAGACTGTAGGTCTAGGAGTTGAGATGGTTATTAGCGATCAATAATAAAGTTGTAAAGGAAATGCACATTTTTTATGTATTAAGATCAATAATCGACTCCTGCAGTTTGTTTTAAAAAGAACATTCTACATTGTGCAATCTAGACAGTGAGATTGCTAAATATGTATTTAGTTGTACTGAACAAAAATTATGCAGTTGTGTTCGCCCCAATGGAGTTTCTTTTCTAAAGGGTATTTGTACAATGTTATCAAAGTTTTTTGTTTGGGCTTAATGTCTGAGTGCAAAGTTTAGACTCTTGTTTTTGGTTTTCTTGTTTTCTTGACTGTGTCCAAACAGAAGCGCATAGATCAACTTCTCCTTTATTTTCATGACTAAAGTTAAAAGAGATATATGAAAAAGGTTTTCAGCTCATAGACACATATTCTGTTCTGGAATCAGACAGAGAGAAGAATTGTAAAAATTATCCATACAGGGGACTTACGTTTTAATTTTACTTTGATAATGGTTGTGATTTCCTTGTCAATGCATTATTTATATACAGTATTATTTATATACAGTAATGCAAATAAATCACCAGTATGTAAAAATTAGTGTCAAAAACTCATGATGAATTATAAGGAGTTAATATAGAATTGCACAGGTACGTTTCATTATTTATCATTTGACATTTGTTTTAGACATATGATCATAAGACCATAACACCATAAGACATAGGAGCAGAAATTAGGCCATTCAACCCACTGAGTCTGCTCTGCCATTCAATCATGGCTGATAAGTTCCTCAACCCCATTCTCCTGCTTTCTCCCCATAACCCTTGATCCCCTTGATAATCAAGAGCCTATCTATCTCAGTCTTAAATGTGCTCAATGACCTGGCCTCCACAGCCTTATGTGGCAGTGAATTTCATAGATTTAACACTCTCTGGTTGAAGAAGTTTCTCCTTATCTCTGTTCTGAAAGGTCTTCCCTTTACTCTAAGGGTATGCCCTCGGGTCCTAGACTCTCCTACCAATGGAAGCATCTTCCGAACATCCATTTTGTCCAGGCCGTTCAATATTCTGAAAGTTTCAGTTAGATTCCCCCTCATCCTTCTACACTCCAATCATTCAATCATATGGTTTCCATTTTAAAAAAAACACTCTGACCTCAAGAGTTCATTGCAATATCAAATCAAATCATATCATAAAATCACATTTTAAAATTTGGGGGATGGGGGGATTGGTTGACATCATTTCTTATCAGAGAATTATACTAGTTATGCTCAAATTCCTTTTGGTTTATAATGATGTCTTCATTCATAGCCGGAGAGAAGTTTGTTGTAATAATAATGAAACTCTACTAGATGCTTAGAAAAATAATTGCAAAATGTAGTTAAACCTATTAAAGGTAATTTTGATGCTCTTTAAAATATCAGTTATATAACACTATGCACAGCTATTTGTCACAACTTTGTTGCAGAATTTGTTCTGAGTTAAAAACATCACAGGTTTTGGAGTAGATTTGTAGCTCGGGTTGTGGGTGTTGAGGTTGGTTGGCTCGCTGAGCTGGTTTGTTGTTCCACAGGCATTTCGTTACCATGCTTGGTAACATCCTCAGTGCAGCCTCTGATGAAGCATCGGTGTGTTTTCCCACCTGGCTTTTAAACTCTGGGGTCCGTTGCGATGGATTGCCTCACTTCCGGGTTTCCTCCGTAGTGGAATGTATATGGGGTCGAGTTCAATGTGTTTATTAATAGCCTGCTTCGTGGAGTGCCATGCTTCCAGGAATTCTC
>NC_063335.1:65207040-65221704 GCF_021869965.1 Rhincodon typus | reverse complement strand
CCACGAAGCAGGCTATTAATAAACACATTGAACTCGACCCCATATACATTCCACTACGGAGGAAACCCGGAAGTGAGGCAATCCATCGCAACGGACCCCAGAGTTTAAAAGCCAGGCGGGAAAACACACCGACGCTTCATCAGAGGCTGCACTGTGGATGTTACCAAGCACTGTAACGAAACGTCTGCGGAACAACAAATCAGCTTGGCGAGCCAACCAACCTCAATAAAAACATCACAATCAAAGCATAGTTAGTGTGAGGTCATATTTTTAAAACTACTCAAATTCTATCAAGTTCAAAATAGCCAAAAAATGGCAACAATTTTAATTATTAATCCAGTACAGTTACAAACCCTAAACATTTTTGGCCAAAGTTGATTGAGAGCGTAGATAGGAACAGAGCTATGAAAATAGAAACTACTCAATAATGTTGCAGTGAAAATGGTTCGGAACTTGAGATTTGGAGCAACCGTAGGACCACAGGTCATAGGAACAGAAATTCAGCCCATCGAGTCTGTTCATCCACTCAATGACATCATGGCTAATCTGATAATCTACAATTCCACTTTCCTGCCTTTTCCCTAGGACGCTATTTCAGATTGCAAGCACAATATTAGTGGTTGCATATCCCTGGTGGCTGTTCTATTTATACTGTTGACTGAATCAGGTACAGCATGTGCAGATACAGTTCAACTGTGGTCACATTGAAGGAGAGTACAGACAGCCAGGAGCAAAATCAAGTGCAAACAGTTGAGAACAACACAGCACCCTGTTCCCTGGCCAATGTCTCTGTCTCAGGCTTGCTGCAGTGCTCCAGTGAAGCTCAGCATAAGCTGGAAGAACAACACCACATTTTCCGCTTGGGGACCCTGCAGCCTTCTGGACTCAATATAGAGTTCAATAACTTTAGGGTTTGAACTGTCCCATGTCCTTGCCCCTACCTCCACATACCAGGCCTTGTTATCTCACAGTCTGCTATTACACACAACCCGCTGTTAGTGACTAACCGTCTCCATTAATAGCTATTCACCTTCCTAGCCAGATTGTTATCCACTCTTTTGTCTGTACAACTGTTCTTTTCTCACTTTAGGCTCTATCTCCACCTGTTGTTTACCCCATTCCCCCACACTATCTTCTGCAAATAAACCAACATTTTTCTAGCTATCATCAGTTTTGAGGATGACCAGACCCAAAACGTTAACTCTGATTTCATTCCATAGATGCTGCCGGACCTGTTGAGCTTTACCAGAAATTTCTGTTTTTGAGGAACAATAGCTGTAGCACATTGTAACTGCATAAGTTATCTCCTGTGATCAATTCCACCAGCAGCAATGAAAACTAATTGCTCTTCCACCACAGATATTATGTTCTTATGGTGATCGCTAACTTTTATTAAGCCAAGTCTCGTCACCTTCACCACAAAGTAGTCCTTAGAGAAAGGTCATACTGAAACGTTACAGTCATAACTTTCGAAGAATAGCTTTACGGAATTTGTAGGGATGCAATTAATCCTGCAGGTCTATTGTACCATCCCAGTGAAACACAATGTATGGGTTCGCAGTTTACACATGGAGAGATCACAAACACCATATTGTGTATGATACCACATAACACAGGTTTGGAATGACAAATGGACAATTTCAAATGCAGCAATATTGTTAATCCAAATTTGTACCAACAGAATTTCTGTAACACACCGAGAAAAATAATATACTGAGTAAAACACGGACATACAGCTTGTCACGTTTGTCCCTGTTGGCAGTGATTTTAAAGGAGAGGGATTCTTTCTGGGTCCTGGGTGCCAACTGGAGCCTTCCTCCAGCTGTCCCCCCAAACAAAAACTAAGCCCACACAGATTTCCCTGCCCGTTTCCAGCACCAGCCTGACCACTCCTCTCCTCTTGGGACCTACATTAAGCCCCTGGGAAATGTAGAACCAGCAAAAATCACCTCCTCCTCAGTTTAGGAATAGTATCAGCATTGGCTCCATGTTGCAGTTGGTTGGCAGCTACCAGAAACTGGACATCTTCCTGGAGAGTGGCAGAGACCTTGTCTCATAACAATGAAAGCGCCGCTGGCCAGAAAAATATTAAAGCCAGATGAGTTGGTCATAGGGAGATGGACTCAAAACTCACCTCTAACATTTGCATTGAATAATTCAGCCAGTTTAAAAAAAAAGATGCAGGTGTGCATGATACAAATATTCAGTCTAGGTCAGAATGAAATACTATTGTTATACCATGGCTAAAAATATTGTGCAACATTATATAGAGTTGTACGAGTCAAGGCCTGTCAAAATAAAATAGAGGACAGTCTGCTATTGGGATTGACTGGCACCACTGAATCCATCACAGTCTGAATTCATAACTTACATCACTAACAATCTCTTCTCAATGTCTTCTTTACATTGGGATAACTAAATGCAAATTAGATGACTGCTTTGTAGAAGATCTTAGTCTGCAAGTGTGACCCTGAGTTGTCAGCTGCCTGAAATTTTGATTTTCTATCTTGCTCCCATTCTGACCCCTTTGTCCTTAACTTCCTGCAACAAAGGCCAAGGGAGGCTCCAGGACAGCACGTCATCTTTCATTTAAGCAGTTTGCAGCCTCCTTGATTCCAGAGAGGTCAGAGGCTAGGAATCCTGCAGTGTGTAACTCATTTTGTGTCTCCCCAAAGACTGCCAATCATCTACAAGACAGAAGTGGAATACTCCTCACTTGCCTGGAGAAGTACAGCTCCAACAACATTCAAGAAGCTTGACACCAATTAGGATGAAGTCTCCTACTCGATTGTTTTAATGGTGATATTCACTACCTCCACCACTGACACTCAGTAGCCAGATTGTGTACCAGGCAAAAGATGCTATGCAGAAATTCACCAAAGATTCTTAGGTCAAGGGCCTCTCAAACCAATGACCACTAACACAAGGGCAGCAGCAAATTACTTCTTCAAATCATTCACCATCGCTATTCCTTCAGTGTTGCTGGATCAAAATCCTGGAACTCCCTTCTCAATAGCATTGTGGGTTTACCCAAACCAAATGGACTGCAGTGCTTCAAGAAGGCTTCTCACCACCACCTTCCCAAGAGCAACTATGGACACCCTAATACCATGTATTAATAAAAACAAAAGGAGAATGATAACTTTAGGCTCTTCCATGCTCCCTCCCCATATTGTTTCTTGTCAGTTGCCTGTTTCATTACTTTGACCTCTTTTGCTTTTGTTATAGGTATTCATGATTCTGCCATTCGCACCTCACATATTCTTTATTGCTCCCATAATCAATGCCCTTGGCCTTCTATGATCAATTGTTTTCAACTGCCCTTCAGCCTATTACAGACTTCCACATTTGTTTTCTTTACCGAAGCCTATGCTTTTAATTAATTAAACCTGATTGAAAATTGAAATTTGAATTGAAAATGAAAGACCACTAACCTGAAATATTGTGTCAAGTTTTTCTATGACTGGAGGAGTCCTGCTGTAGGGGACAAAAGGGGGTAAACAGAATCAGCTCTGACAAAATGGTATTAAATGGTAGAGCAGGCTCAAGGGCTTGAATGGCCTTCCCCTGCTCCTAGTTTTAATGTTCTTTTAAATTTGGGTTGACCATTGCTACTAAGAGTCTTTCCATGAGTCATGGAGTACCCAAGGAGGAGGACTCCACTTCTCATCCAGTCACTGCTCCAAGAACCCATCAGGTTTGATCTGACCATCTCCCCATACAGCAGCAAGCCTTTCTACAAAACATAAAATGCCCTCACTGACAAGAGATAGCCCTTAACTGGTCGTAACACTGAAAGTTCCCACAGCTGGCAATTTGCTGTGGCACCAGAACAAGTCAGACATCCCTCTCAGCACTTTTCACATCATTTTGTCAACCTCTGGCTGTCCCTGTCTGCTGCTGCTGAATCATACCGGAGTCATTCTAACATTTTCTGTTTTTATTTCAGATATCCAGCATCAGCAGTATGTTGTTCTTGAACAAACATCTTTCACCTAAATGAAGCAGTGGTCAAAATAGAATTCTCGTTAGGTGTAAAACATATATGCTTAGCTTGTTTGTGACAATTTCAATTCTAATTTCCCGTAAACGTGTACAAAGCTATCTTTTGATCAAGGTGAAATAGGGAATAAAATAAAATTACTCATGTTTGTTTTGAAGGTATTTTTATGTTGCATTGGGAATTTTTCAGGCAAATGAAACTGATTTGAACAAGTAAATCAACCCTGCTCCTTAAAACATTGCTTAAAATATTCACTGTTGATTTAAAGTACATGCATACTTTTATAACGAGTTTTTTCTTAGGTTTTTATATAAATAAAGACTTCACTGCATTTGTTTATATTCAACTGAAAGCTGGTAAAATAATCTGCATCAGATTGTTTCCTCCCTCTCGTTTTGTTTTATTTGAACTTTACCTTTCCTAAATGCAGCTGATCATCGTTCAGCTGAACCAGCGCCTCCCAAGAGCAATTGTTATTGTGTAACCTCAGACAGAGATCATAATAAGCAATCAAGCATTAAAATCATTAGAGCCAAACTCAAACCATCCTTGCTTATAGTCTACACATTCTTTTAGTATGGATCACTGGATTGTAATTAGGACCAGGTTAGTGTTACTCAATAGGATCGGTTACTTTGAAATTAATGGTTTTCTAAAATCAGGATTTATTGTTTCTATGGAGTGAAAAAGCTTGGACTGTGCAATTTATTTAGTTAAAGATTATATTTATGTTTTGATATATACTTAAATATTTACCATTATGGCATCAGCTGCCAATTAACAAATAAAAAGGATTCAGAAAATATTAGCAATTTTGTTTATTCCCTTTTGTGTTACCAAAGCCGACATTGCCCTCTGTTGGTTGGCTTTGAATTGATGGGTACATTTATCCCATGTTCATTGCTTATACCAAGTCATTTTTACATTTCATAAGATGAGCTTTGAGTTTTTTTTGTAAAGTATCTATAGATGACGTAAAACTAATCAATATCTTGTTGAAGTGATTGTAACAAGGTCAGCAAACTAAACATCATAGAGTGCGAGTTTCCTGATTGGAACAGGTTAACAGTCCCAATCAGGGAGTCCTGGCTGACATAAAAAAGGTTACATGTCAGAGATACTGACATGGTGGTGCCTGATTCTGTATGAGGCAGTATTATAGTCAAGGACTGCTCATGTGTAAATAAAGAATGACTTGGTGATAGGATACCAGCCTCTGTGGGGTTATTTCATTTGTCATTCACGTTCTGATTCATTTAAACCTTTTGACACTCTGCGTTGTAATATCAAATTCCGAGAGGGTGGGAGGCGGTGTCTGGAACGAGTGTGGCTGCACTTCCAAAATTGTGCTCCAAAGGGCCAATGCTGTATTGCCCTACCTCCTGAATGTGATATAGGTTTCAAGGGAAGGGTACAAAGTGATGTGTGACTAGCAACATTTGGGGGGGGGGGGGGGGTGGGTGGGAAACACTGGTAAGTGATGAGAAGGGTGGTCAGGTTTCTGCCCCCTCCTCCAGACAAGGAGACATTCCTGGTGAACAAATGTGCGAGAGCTGAGGAAAATGCGATGAGAGCAGGTTTCTCGCACACTCAGTAGAAGCATCTCCTGGGCTGGAGGAGGCCAGAGGAGCACAGAAAGAAGGAGGTACTATGCTGACATCGAGTGCACTACATACCAGTCAGTCCACTACTGGCTTTTTTTTTTAAATTTCAAAAATATACTTTATTCATTAAAAAATATGTACATACAAAGTCATAAAGCAATTTGGTTCTGTACAGTAGTACATGAAGAAAACAAATAAAATATTGGCATTTGACTCTATCCAACAAACAAACCAAAGGCATCTCTTACTTGTTTAAGGTTATAGTTATATATAATTGAGGTACCATGAGAGCCTGATAACTGAATAAAGTCCCATTTAACTTCACAGAAAGACCTCAGATAGTGGTCTTTCCCCACTGTGCCTTGGCGACAGCTGCCCCAAGCTTTAGTGTGTCCCTTAGCACAGAGACCTGGACCTTGGATTGTGCCAGTCTGTAACATTAGGTCAGGGTCAACTCCTTGTTCTGGAAAGCTAACAAGTTTCGGGCAGATCAAAGAGTTGACTGTCCTCCAAATGAAACAGTGCCATGTTCCAGGAGAGTACACCTATCCAAGCAGTTGGTCTCAGAAATTCGTATTCGGATACACACTGACCATAGTCAATATCACGTGGAGCTGGAGGAACACAGCAGATCAGGCAGCATCAGAGCAGGGAAGTTGATGTTTTGGGTTTACACCATTCATCAGGACTGGGGAGTGGAGCTTGGAAATAAATAGGGGTGGGCTAGGGCTGGGGGAAGGTAGGTGGGATGATAATAGGTGGATTCAGGTAGGAGGTTGTGGTGATTGGGTCAGACGGGTGGGCAAGAATATGGACAGGTTGTGTCAGGTCAAGGAAACGAGGATGAGAGAGAGGGGGTAGGACATGGGATGAGACCCGGGCTGGGGAGATGTCGAAACTGGTGAATTCTACATTGAGGCCTTCAGGCTGTAAGCTCCCAAGGCGGAATATGAGGTGTTGTTCCTCCTGTTTGCGTGTGGCGTCATTGTGACACTGGGAGAGGCCCAGGACTGACATGTCACCAAGGGAGGGAGAGGGGGAGTTAAAGTGGTTGGCAACTGGAAGATGTTGTTGATTATAGCGTACAGAGGGCAGATGCTTTGTGAATCAGTCACTGAATCTGCGCTTGGTCTCGCCGATGCAGAGGAGACCACATCAGGAGCAATGGATACAGTAGACCAGGTTGGAGGACATACAGGTGAATCCCTGTTGGATTTGGAAAGATTGTTTGGGGCTTTGCACAGAGGTGAGAGGGGCAATGTAGGGGCAGGTGTAACACCTCCTGTGCTGGCATGGAAAGATGTCAGGCGTGGTGGGGTTGCTGGAGCAGACAAGGGAGTCACTGAGTGAGTGGTCCCTACGAAAGACAGATGTGGTGTGGGGGGAAAGATCTCTTTGGTGGTGGGGTCAGATTGCAGGTGGTGGAAGTGGTGGAGAATGATGGGCTGGATGCAGAGGTTGGTGCGGTGGCACGTGAGGACCAGGTGGGCTCTGTCCTTATTTTTGTTTGGGGGGGGGGGGGGGGGGGGGGCTGTGGTCCTTGAAGTACGAGGATATCTGGGATGCCTGGCAGTGGAATGCTCCATCTTGGGAGCAGATGTGGCAGAGGCAAAGAATTGAGAGTATGGGATCACATTCTTGCAGGAGGATGGGTGAAAGGAAGTATAGTCAAGGTAGCTATGGGAATCGGTGGGTTTGAAATAGATGCTTTGTAATAAATGAGACGGTTGCCAGAAATGGAGACAGAGGTCCACAAAGGGGAGGAAGGTGTCAGAGATGGTCCAAGTGAATTTGAGGTTGGGGTGAAAGGTGTTAGTCAAGTTGATGAACTGTTCAAGCTCCTTGTGGGAGCACAAGGCAGCACCAACACAATCATCAATGTAGTGAAGGGAGAGGTGAAAGATGGTACCAGTCTAACAGCAGAAGAGGGACTGCTCCAAATACCCTACAAAGAGGCTGGCATAGCTCAGACACATACAGGTGCCCATAGCCATTCCTTGAGCTTGTAGGAAGTGGGAGGAGTTAAAAGAAAAGTTGTTGAGGGTAAGGACAAGTTCCATTAGGCAGATGAAGGTGTCGGTGGAGGGGGACTGGTTGGGCCTGCAGGAGAGGAAGAAGCGGAGGGCTTTTAGGCCATCCGAGTGGGGAATACAGATGTACAGAGACTGGACGTTCATGGTGAAGAAGGTGAGGTGTTGGGTGCCGGGGAATTGAAAGTCTTGGAGGTGGTTGAGAGTATGGATAGTGTCCTGAATGTAGGTGGGGAGTTCCTGGACCAGGGAGAAAAAAAATGTAGTTGAGATAAGCGGAGATGAGTTAAACGGGGCAGGAGGAGCAGGAGCAGGCAGAGAAAATGGATTAACTGAGGCAGTCAGGTTTGTGGATTTTGGGAAGGAGATAGAAACAGACGGTGGGGGGTTGGGGAATGATGAGGTTGGAGGCTGTGGGTGGGAGGTCACCTGAGGTGATGAGGTTATTGATGGTCTGTGAGATGATGGTTTGGCGATCAGGGTGAGATCATAAATCGAGGGGATGGTAGGAAGAGATCGACAGCTGGCACCAGACCTCCACAATGTAGAAGTCAGTCTGCCATAACATCACCACGCACCCACCCACCCCCTCTTATCGGCAGGTTTGATGGTGAGGTTGATGTTGATGTTGGAGTAGAAGGCTGCGCAGTCTATTGGGGAGAGGTTGGAGTGAGAGGGGTGGAGAGATTCAGGCGATTGATGTTGCGATGGCACTTGGAGATGAAGAGGTTGAGGGAGGGTAGGAGGCCATGGGGTGGTGTCCAGGAGGATGGGATTTGTTGGAGGCGGGATAAGGTGTCTGCAGAGGGCGAGTTAGACTCCCGGTCAAAGAAATAGGCACGGAGGCAGAGGTGGCAGAAAAAAAAAAAGTTTGACATCCAGATGTGTACAGAATTCATTGATATGTGGCTGCAGGGGAATGAAGAGTTGGGGTCTAGGGTATTGGAGAGTGTCTCTGTTTGGAGGTAAGCACCAGCAAGTTTGGTGTACTTACAATCCTTGATGTCCAATAGGGCGGAGAAAAAGCGTTGTTGAGGGTGCGGATCCTGCGTAGAATGAAAAACAGTAGAGGTCCTTTGCAGGTCTACGAAAGAGAGGCTCTGAGCTGGGGTAGGGCTAACTGCAGTGAGAGAAGATGCTGGCACATGACTGCAAGCATGGATCTGAGGATCCATAGAGAAAGCCATTTCTGGAGGCACTGACCATATGCCGGTATTGCAGTCCCCTGCCTGCAGCCAAATAAGGATTAAAGACTTAAGATTAAAATAAAGGGTCTTGGACTTTTATTCACCAAACTGATGGATTGGTGCCTTCTAACCATCCCCACCCACCCACCTTAATTTTCATTTCAATTTGGTCAAGAAACTTTAAAAACACACAAGTCTGGTCAATGTCATCAAAAATATGATAAACCAACCATAATATAGAAAAAAAATCCTTACCCCAGCACCCATAAAGGGTAAATGAGGATCTGGCATTGTGTGTTTATGCCCTCAACTTAGATCTGTTCCCACTGTGCTTCAGGATGAATTGTAGGAAACCTGCTCCCTTGTCTCTTCGAGATAGTAGGAACTGCAGAGGCTGGAGAATCTGAGATAACAAGGTGTAGAGCTGGATGAACACAGCAGGCCAAGCAGCATCAGAGGAGCAGGAAAGCTTTACTGCTCCTCTGATGCTGCTTGGAATGCTGTGTTCATCCAGCTCTACATGTGGTTATGCCTTGTCTCTCCATTCGGCTAAGATATTGGTGGCTTCCGGCTTCCGCATGGATGTTCTGGTGTCATTGCAGGGGCAACCTCTGTCACTGGGTCTTACTGCATGGATGATTCCTGACCCTAAAAAGCTGAGAAGGTGAGGGCTGTTGCTGGTGCCATCTCAGAAGTAGACTTCATCAGCGTCTTCAACCATCCCAGCACTTTCATGGTGCCCTTTCACATTGGTTAAAGGCACCAGCTTTGATGCAGCTGACATCCTCTCCAAGGATCTCTGAACCATCAGCAATACAGCATACTCAATACTGCAGTCTCCTACTTTCTTTGCATACCAGTGTGCAGCTATTGCATCCTATCAGAGTGGCACTATCTCTGTCTCTTCAGGAGGGTGGACACCCTCTCAGTTGAGGAGCTCATGTGCTCAAATCCCTAGTCATGAGAGAACACATGATGCACAGACTCCTCCATTTTCTTGGCTTTACAATGCCTCAGGGATCAACAACATTTGGGAATTTATCTGCCTCTGATTCAGAATTAATAAAATACTATGTAAAAGAAATCCAAGTCTCAGTGAAAATGGCTGATTCCACTTTACTCTCCTCATCTTGCTCACTTGTGGCGTCAATCATATTCTAATCATGTCACCAGCACTGAGGGGGAGTAATCACGTCACTGACATTGAGATGGAATAATCTTACTGCTTGCACTGAGGTGGGGTAATCTTGTCACTGACTCTCAGGTAATCATGTAACCATACGGAGGTGGAGTAATCATACCACTTGCATTGAGGTACAGTAATCACACCACTGATGCTTAGGTGGTGAAATTATGTAACTGATGCTGAGGTAAAGCAATCATGTTATTGTCACTGAAATAATCACATAGATTTAGGTAAAGTAAAGTAATCACATCACTAATGCTGAGGTGAAGTAATCACATCACTGAACTTGGGGTGGAGTAATAACAACACTGACACTGAGGGAGACTAGTCACAACATTGACACTGAAGTAAAACAATCATGTCACTACGATGAGGTGATAAAAATCACATCACTGAAATCAAGATGGAGTAATCACATCACTCAAGTACAGTAATCATATCATTTGCATTGAGTTTGAGTGATCATGTGCCTAATGCTGAAGTACAGTAATCATGTCACCGATGCTGAGGGACAGGAATCATATCACTTAACATGAGGTGGAGAATCATATCGCTGATGCAGAGATGAAGTAAACACATCACTGAAACTAAAGTAATCAGATCAGCAACCCTGAAGCAAACACAGATGCGGAGGTGGAGAAATTACATCACTGACACCGAGATGGAGTAATCACACCACTAACACTGCTGAGGAATAACCACGTCACTCGCAGAGGTGGAATAAGCAAGTTAGTAATGCTTAGGTTCAGTAATCATATCACTAACACTGAGTTGCAGTACGGAGACACCAGCAGAAAGCATAATAATGGCAAACAATAACTTAATAGGATGTCACTGTTACACAATAACGTTGAGTGAACTGGAAGGAAACGGATTCTCCGTGTCAGAGAGGATTTGGTCTTTTCACAAAGCTGTAAATATAGAACTATTCTATATTCCATTAAATATTGGAAGTATTCCATTCTCTTTCCATAAAGGTCAACATTCAGCATACCTATCCACACTTACTGTACACTCTCGCTAACTCTCAGATTCCTCTGTACTACAGCATTCTGCAATGTTTCCCCATTTGAACGTGTTGTTGCAGTCCAAAGTGGACAATTTCTCATTTTCATATATTGTATTCTGTTAAGTTTTTACCCAATCTCTTAACCAATCTATGTATTTTTACAAATTCTTTGTATCAATTGTCTTCCTACCAATCTTCATATCATTAGTAAATCTAGCTACGTACAAATCAGTCCCTAAATCCAAGCTATTAAGAAGGGTTAAAAATAGTTTATGCTCTACCACATTTCCAAACAATGCATTCTATACACTAAATACTGAAAATGTTTGCCTTCATTTCACTTGTTCCTTTGGCAGATTATTTTAAATCCATGACCCCTTGTTCTTATTTGTTTTATGAGTGGGAACAGTTTCTCCTTATCTATACTTTCCGGCCTATTCATGATTTTTACAACCTATTGGTTGATCTCCTCACAGCCTTCTTCTCTCCAAGGAGCTCAGACCTAGCTTCTTCAATTTGTTCTCATAGCTGGTTCAAGGGATGAGAAATTTCATTCTTGTAAACTGCTTCTGCACTCTGCCCAATGTATTTACATACTTTTCCTACAAATGTGGCATCCAGAATTGTACATAATACTTGAGCCGATGTCTAACAAGTGTCTTATGCAAGTTCAACATCACCTCATTGCTCTTATACCCTATCCCCCATTAATAAAGCTGAGGATACTGTACCCTTTTCTTATCTCTGAAAGTCACCTGTCACTCTTCCCACTCCACTAACTTGTCAATGATGTACAGTCGATACAAAAAATAATTTGCTAGTCGAGCATTAAAATTTCATTTCAGAATGTTTACTTTTACATGAGCTGCACCAAGAAACACAGGTTAACTAGAGGACCATTTGAAGTTCAGTCCATTCTAATATCTACCCATTGTATTACAAGCACTCTAAAGTTACTTCAGAGAGCTGGGCTTCAATCTACAAAAAAAAAGTTGATGTTATCAAGGTCAGAGCACAGAAAAAACAATGGTCCTTTGGCCCATCAAATCTGTGCTGATCAAAAACAACCCACTTAACTATTCTAGTACTTGGCCCCATAGCCTTGAATACCTTGGCATCTCAAAACATACAGAGAAATATTTCTTAAATCTAAGGAGGGTTTCTGCCTCTATCATCCTTCCAAGCAGTGAACTCCAGATTCCCACAACAATCTGGGTGAAAATGATTTTCCTCACATTCCCCCCAAATCTCTTGACCTTTACCTTAAATCTATGTCCCCTTGTCACTGATCCCTCCATTAAAAGGAGAGAAAATACTACCCCCGCCACCCCGCCACAACCCCAGTATACCCAATATCTCTTCAATAACTGAAACCCTCCAGCCCAGGCAACATCCTCATAAATCTCCTCAGTCCCCTCTCCAGTACTATTAAATCCTTCCTATAATGTGGATTCCAGAAATACAAACAATGCTCCAGCTGTTGCTAACCAACTTTTTAATACAGTTCCAGCACAACTCCCTGCTCTTAAACTCTGTAACTTTGCTCATAAAGCCAAGTACCCCATTTGCCCACCACTTAATCTACTACCTGTTTCTATTACCTTAAAGGAAATCATCATAGAATCCCTAAAGTGTGGAAACAGGCCCTTCGGCCCAACAAGTCCACACCGACCCTCAGAACATCCCATCCAGACCCAGTCCCCTATAACCCTGCTAATCTACACATCCTTGAACACTATGGTCAATTTAGCATGGCCAATCCACCTAATCTGCACATTTTTGGACCGTGGGAGAAAATCAAAGCACCCAGAGGAAACCCAAGCAGACACGGGGAGGAAGTGCAAACTTCAAACAGACAGTTGCCCGAGGATGGAATCCAACCCGGGTTCCTGGTGCCGTGAGGTAGCAGCACTAACCACTGAGCCACCGTGCCGCCCTTGGTGGACATGTGCACCTAGGTCCCTCTGAACTTCAGCACTTCCCATAGTCTGTTTGTTCAAAATGCATTCACTTGCTTGTTTGGCCTGCCCAAGTTTAACAAATGGATGGAATAAGATAAAAACAGCCATTAAGCATGGCTTCAGTTGCCTGAATGTCGATTCTTTCACAAATAAGGCAGTGCCCAGACAAGTGGGCACCACCTTAGTAGGCACAGAAATTACTGCTTAAAGATCTAATTTCCGAGGGAAGTGTTTCCTCAGCCTCTCAAGGGAGCCTACATTATCCTTATGTCAGTTGTAGCCTCTCTCTCTCTGCACCCCCCTAAAAAAAAATCTTCCCTGCCTAGGGTGGCTTTTTCCACCCTATTATCTTTATTCCCTACCCATCACAATGATTTCAAATCTTCCCCACTTTTGATTACATTTTACTTTCCAATTATTGCAAGTTTTGACCTGACTTTCCCTTCCAAAATGTCTCCCAATTATCAAAGATCATCCCAACGATCCACGGCTCAACAGTGGCAGTTGGGACAGCTGGCTGGCAGGCAGTCATCTGGTTAAGTTGATTAAAAAAGGCAGATTAGTTTTAAATGAATCAAAATTTATAGTAAGCACTTAATGACAAAATAATAGTTCCAGGCAGAAGATCTTATGCCCTTTCAGCACACCAGAACAATTGTCTGTCTTTTCTCGCACTCGTTTCCAAGAATTGGGCCATGGAGTTCCAATTGAGTGTCTACATTTATGGACATATGAATTTGACAAGATACTGAGTAGTCCCTCCTTGAAATCCAAATGAAGTTTTTGCGCCACCACCCATGTAATCCTTTTCCTGTTCTAAATCTTTCCTGCATTGCACAAATACATTTTTATAGCCCTTAATTTGCAAATATAGATCCTTCTGCTTAAATTTTATACATAAACAGAAAAGCTTAAGTTTGTCCATACTTCTATTACATCTTCTGTCTTATGGACTCAGTCGTTATACATTTGTCTATAGTGTTGACCAGTACCAAGTGCCTTCCTAAATTCCAGCTGGACAATCACCAGAGGTAATTGTAAATTTTACAGAAAATTTCACTTTGCACCCCACCCAATTCTCACACAACATTCTACACACCATTGAATTTTCTAACTACAAGATTGGAATGTATGTAAATGGATAGTTGATTCATTTTTTTTCTTGGCAATAAGCAAGATGGAGCATTTCAGCAATGACGAGAGGCTGGATAACCTTTCTTCTTCTTTGGAGCAGAGAAAGTTGAGCGGGGGTCAGCTGATGGAGGTGTTTTAAGATTATGAGAGGCACCAAGAGGGTGAACAGAAATCAGCTTAGCCGAAAGGTCAATAACAAGGAAGCATAAGTTGAAAGTGAAAGGCAGGTTTAGAGATGATTTGAGTGAAACATTTTTCATCAAGAAGATGGTGAAATGCACTGCCTGGGAAGGTCGTTGAGGTGGGAAACATCATACCTTTTAAAAAGTACCTGAAAAAGAACTTGAAGTGTCATATCATTTCAGGCTATAGGCCTAGTTCTAAGAAGTGGGACTATTGCAGGTAGTAAGGCATTTCTGTTGGTACAGACTCAATGGCCCACAGGGCCTTTTCTGTACTATATGACTATGATTCAATGAACAGACTTGGTCTATCAAATATTCTACTTCCACATACATTGAAGGAAAGTCTAGAAAATGTTGAGCTTTCC
>NC_063335.1:65181540-65206540 GCF_021869965.1 Rhincodon typus | reverse complement strand
CCAGTGCTGCCAACTGTTTATTAATTTCTTGTGAAATAAATTAATCTGGTTGAAGAACGCATCTATGATGCTGAGGACCTCTGGAGGACACTGAGGAATTGTTCACTTGGCACTTCTGGCTGGTGTGCTGGCCTTCCCCATCATTGAAGATGGAGATATTTGTGGTCTGTCTACCACTGTTCATGACTGGCAAAACTGCAGAGCTTGTATCTAATCCATTTGGTCATGGGATGTAGCTTCACCAGGTTGACACTTCAGTCATAGGTATGTCAGATGTTGTTTATGGTATGCCCGCCTCCTCTCTTCACTGAACTCGGATCAATCTTCCAGCATAACATCAGTGCTAAAGTGGGATTATATATTCATCAGATTACAGGTTTAGGTTGTGTATAATTCTGTGGTTGTTTGCTCGCCGATCCAATTGTTCCATGGTGTGCAGACGTTTCGTTACTATTCTAGGCAACATCATCTGTGCAACTTCTAATTGAAGCACTGGTGTTCTGCTCAATTCCGAATTTATATGATCCTCTGGTGTGGTGGGTCTCATCACTTCTGATTCTGTTTTTTTTTTAAAGCAGTGGTCTGTATACGGGGTCTATTTCAATGTGTTAGTTAATGGAGTCCCGTGTTGAGAAACAGACCTCCAGAAATTCCCTTGCATGTCTGTTGTTCACTTGTCCCAGTATAGTCACTTTGTCCCAGTCGAACTCGTGGCCTTCATTGTCTGTGTGTATTGCTCATGTCTTTTTACTGCCAGCTGGTGTTCAACTATCCTGGTCGTTAGTTTCTTCCCTGTTTGACCAATTTAATGTGTGTTACACCCGCTACATGGGATTCTGTATATCCTGTTTACTGTTGGTATGGGGTCTTTGGCATTTGACGTGGTGTTGATTGTAGGTTTATGTACAATCGTGATCCTACACGGTCTAAGGAGTCTGGTTGTCATTTCCGATATATTTTTGATGTAGGGTAGAGTTACTAGTGTCTTCTGTTCTACCTTGTCCTCTAACTGTTTGTTTGTTTTTGTAGGCATCAGCAGATGAAACATCTTGGGTATCTGTTGTCAGTAAATACTTTTTGCAGGTGTTCCTCTTCGATTCTCTGGAGTTCTGGAGTGTTGCAGTGTGAGATGGCTCGTTTAAATAGTGTCTTAATGCAGCATTTGTGTATGTTGGTGTGGTTGCTTATTAAAGAATTTGGTCCGTGTGTGACCTTCCTGTACATTCTGGTCTGGAATCACTGTTAATCTCTCTACCATTATATCTAAGAATGGGAGCTGTGTGTTGTTTTCATCCTCTCTCTAGTGAATTTTATGCTTGCAAAGATGCTGTTATCAAATTGGTGGGTTTCTTTTACTTTTGTGCATTTGATTATTACGAATGTGTCATCCGTGTAACTTATCGATTGGATTATAGGAAGGGCTGTATGTCCAGTCTCTGCATCACTGCTTTTGCGATGAGACCTGAGATGGATAATCCCATCGGTGCGCTGTTGATCTGTTTGTATATTTGACCATTGAACTTGAAGTGCATTGTGAGGCATAAATCTAGTAGTTTCAATAATTTGTCCTTGCTGATGTTGTTGCTGGTGTTCAGGGTCAGTGCTCCTGGTCCTTCCAGTAGTGTGACTAGTGTCTCTCTGGCTAACGGTATGTCAGTGGATGTAAGTAGTGCTGTGACATCGAAGGAGATCATGATTTCGTCCTTGTCAATTTTTGTGTCCCTGAGCTATGTGAGAAATTCTTGGGCTGTGGGGATCTGCTAATTAGGTGTTTAAGTCTCTGTTGTAATTCCCTCGCTTGCTTTTGTGTAGGTGTGCCTGGTAAGGAGACTATTGGTCTGAGAAGCTTGGGGAGTCCCTAGAAGCAGGGGGCTGTTTGACCCATCTTGGTTTCGTGCTGACGTAGTCGATATTAGTGATCTCTCCTGCATATTTATGTTTCTTGAGTATCTGGGTTATCCTGTCCTCTAGCTGTGGTGTGTATATAATTCTGCTGGTCCTGAAAGCTTAGAATGCCAAATGGCAGTCCAATCTTGGATTTGCTAACTCTATTTGCAGTCTGACCCATCTAGTGGTAGTGCCATACAATATGCTAGAGGGTTTTCTCAATGTGAAGATGGGATTTTGTCTCTACAGGAACTGTGGTGTGGTGATGACTCTCAGAATCACAGAATCCCTATCGTGTGGAAACAGGCCCTTCGGCCCAACAAGTCCACACCGAACCTCCGTGCGTCCCACCCAGATCTATAACCTACCTATTTTACACCTTACTGAACACTATGGGCAATTTAGCATGGCCAATCCACCTAGCCTGCACATATTTGGACTGTGGGAGGAAACCAGAGCACCTGGAAGAAACCCACGCAGACACGGGGAGAATGTGCAAACTCCACGCAGACAGTCGCCTGAGGATGGAATCAAACCCAGGTCCCTGGCACTGTGAGACAGCAGTGCTAACCACTGAGCCACCGTGCTGCTCCTACTGATGTTTTCATGACACACAACTGCAGCAAGCAGGGTGGTAAGAATGAGGTGAATAAGACTTCTCCAATATGGTTACTTCCCTCACCACCTACTCCAGATTTAGTCAAAAAAGACTTGACCAATCTCATCAGTAGTAGTGCCGTCAAGCTCTCTTGGTAGTGGGCGTTGAATTCCCTCACGCAGAATATATGTGTGCGTTTGTCACCTTCAGTACTTCCACCAGTTGGTGCTCAACGTAGAGGAACGCTGAATTCTGAGCTGAGCAGGGTGGTTCATGGGCATCAGCAGAGGTTTCCTTGTTCATGGTTGACCTGATGCCATGAGATTTCATGGGGTGCGGCGACAATGTTGAGGACTTCCAGGCAACTCCCTTCCAGCTTTATTGACTGTGGCATTGACCCTGATGGATCTACTCCACCAGAGGGACAGGACATATGCAGTAATAGTGGTGTCAAATCACAGTAAGAGACGCACACAGATTTTTTTCATGACTGATGTTATATATTTTGATTTGATTATATATCTTCATTCAAAAATCCCCTGTGCTATTAACTAGCTTTTATTTAGTCATATGCACTCCTCCAATTCACTTTGTTTTCTAACCTGTTGTGAATGATGTCAGTATTCCTGGGGAAGTTATGAATGTGAGGATTAGGACAGGGCAGTAGAGTCAGACAGGGTCAAATTACATTTTTGATAAAACCTTTTATCCTTTTCCAAAGTCATTAATAACAAGTGAACACTTTTTTTGTTTTAGTCAATGTGGTTATGTTGGAGCAGCTCATTTTTCTTCACCCCTGACTAACTTGATTTATTTTTGTTGGTGTTGACTTGAGAAATAAACATTGGTCAGAGAACTAGAAGAATTTCACCTTATTTTGAAAATGACTCCAGTGTCTCTTTAAAAGTCCATCTGAGAACATTGATGGAACCTCAGTTTAACGTCTTGCACTTTTTTTAGAAAAACGTTCCCCTCACGATGCCATTCTCACTAAGTTGTTGCACGGAAGTGTCATTCTGAATTATTTGTTCAAGTCTTGCAGTGGTCTTTAATTCACAACCTCCAACTCTAAACGCACTAGTACTGAGTCAAGGTGATTTTTTTTTAAAAGGTCAGAAATTTTGTTTGTTCTTAACTAATGAGCTAAATAGACTAATTGACTTTTCTGATCCAGATTTAGATTGTGTTGTGAAACATGATTGTTGCATGATGTATTATGGGTTCCAGTCTTCTGATTTCTTTATAATTCTTTGCTGTCTAGGCCCTTTTGGGATAAACCATGGAATTGAGATTCATGCTGATGTAGTAGATTATGCAACAGAGAAGTTGGACAATTTTATAAAAAACAGTGACAGTTTTGATAAGTAAGTATGGAGTTATTTGAACTTATTTTCCTCAGATTTTGTTCTCCC
Source organism: Rhincodon typus (assembly GCF_021869965.1). NCBI lineage: Eukaryota > Metazoa > Chordata > Chondrichthyes > Orectolobiformes > Rhincodontidae > Rhincodon > Rhincodon typus. The sequence continues at coordinate 65,202,643 of NC_063335.1, read as the reverse complement.
AAGTTCTAATAAGATATGTTGTTTTTTCTCCCAGATCTGAGTACACCCGCATTATGTGGTGTTTTTTTTTTGTTGAATAATCTTTGTGTTTGGTTTCACACAAATTCTGTGGTCTTTGACAGTAGCCTTTGTGTGAAAGGACATTATTACACAATGTTCTTATGGCAATATCCTGAGATATAGTCTTGACCCAGAAATAGAAGTACAACGTTTTATTTTGTTGTTTTGTGAGGAAGAACTTGAGGATTTAGCAAAAACAGCAACTTGTATTTGTAACGTATCTTTAGAATCCTTAAACATCACAAAGTGCTGCACTTGGGTGTTATAAAATTAGACCAAGCAACATAAGAACAAATTATGTAAAATGACTGGAAGCCGAGTCATAGAAGTGGGTTTTAAAACATGGCCTAAATGTGGATTGCATCGGAACAGGGAGTGCAACAATCTGAGCGATTTAAGACTGGACGAGATATTATAATTATTAGCAAGATGCCAGATTGTTGAAAGATTTGAAGCCAAGATAAGCATTTTAAAAAAAAAAGCCAAACTGGGAGCCATTATAGGTGAGCGACCAGAGGATTGTTGGACGGCATTTAGTACAAGTTGGAACATGGGTAGGAGAGCTTTTGATGATCTCAAATTTAGGGAAGATAGATGTGGAAGTTGGCCAGGTGTGCATTCAAGTAAGAGCAGGAGCTGACCCTGAACTCCTCAAGACTGTACCACCATTCTAGATCTTTAATGCAAGAAGTGTTAGGAATAAGGATGATGAACTTAGAGCATGGATCAGGACTTGGAACTATGATGTTGTGGCCATTACGGAGACTTGGATAACACTGACAGGAATAGTTTTTGGATGTTCTGGGGTATAGATGTTTCAAAAGAAATAGGAAGAGAGGTAAAAGAGGTTGGGGAGTGGCATTGCTAATCAGGGATGGTATCACAGCTGCAGAAAGGGAAGCCATGGAGGAGGGATGGTCTACTGAGTCAGCGTGGGTGGAAGTCAAACAGGAAAGGAGCAGTCACTTTACTGGGAGTTTTCTATAGACCCACCCCGCTCAGTGCAACAGAGACACTGAGGAACACATTGGGAGACAGTTTGTGGAAAGGTGCAGAAGTAATAGGGTTCTTGTCATGGGTGACTTCAACTTACCTAATATAGACTGGAACCTCCTAAGTGCAAATAGTTCTGATGGAGCAGATTTTGTCAGGTGTGTCCGGGAAGGATTTCTGACTCCATATGTAGATAGGCCGACTAGAGGGGATACCATATTGGATTTGGTGCTTGGCAATGACCCAGGATAGGTGTCAGATCTCTTGGTGGGAGAGCATTTTGGTGATAGTGATCACAACTCCCTGACCTTTACTATAGTCATGGAGAGGGAGAGGAGCAGATGGTATTGGAAAGTATTTAACTGGGGGAGGGGGAATTACAATGCTATTAGGCAATAACTGTGGAGATAAATTGGGAACAAATGTTCTCAGGGAAATGCACGACAGAAATGTGGAGGTTGTTTAGGGAGCACATGCTACGTGTGGTGGATAGGTTTGTCCCACTGAGGCAAGGGAGGGATGGTAAGATGAAGGAACCTTGGATGACAAGACATGTGGAACATCTAGTCAAGAGGAAGAAGGAAACTTACTTAAGGTTGCAGAAGCAAGGATTGGACAGGGCTATAAGAGATCTACAAGGTAGCCAGGAAGGAACTGAAGAATGGACTTGCGAGCTAGAAGGGGGTATGAAAAAGCCTTGGTGGGTAGGATCAAGGAAAAGCCCAAGGCGTTCTATGCTTATGTGAGGAACAAGAGGATGGCCAGAGTGAGGATAGAGCCAGTCAGGGATAGTGGAGGGAACTTGTGCGTGGAGTCGAGGAGGTAGGGGAGGTCCTTATTGAATACTTTGCTTCAGTATTCACTAGTGAGGGGGACCCTGACATTTGTGAAGACAGTGTGAAGACAGCATGAAACAGGCAGATATGCTTGAACAGGTTGATGTTGGGAAGGAGGATGTGCTAGAAATTTTGAAAAACATGACGATAGATAAGTCCCCCTGGGCCAGACGGGATATACACAAGGTTACTACGGGAAGCAAGGGAAGAGGTTACTGCCCCTTTGCTGATGATCTTTGTGTCCTCACTGTCCACTGGAGTAGTACCAGATGATTGGAGGGTGATAAATGTCATTTCCTTGTTCAAGAAAAGGAATAGAGATAATCCTGGGAATTGCAGACTGGTCAGTCTTACTTCTGTGGTGGGCAAATTATTGGAGAGGATTCTGAGAGATAGTATTTATGATTATTTGGAAAAGCACAGTTTGATTAGAAATAGTCAGCATGGCTTTGTGAGGGGCCGGTCATGCCTCACAAGCCTTATTGAATTCTTTGTGGATGTGACAAAACACATTGATGAAGGCAGAGCAGTGGATGTGGTGTATATGGATTTTAACAAGGCATTTGATAAGGTTCCCCATGGTAGGCTCATTCAGAAAGTAAGGAGGCATGGGATTCAGGAGAATTTGGCTGTCCAATAGAAGACAGGATGGTAGTAGATAGAAAGTATTCAGCCAGGAGCTCGGCGACCAGTGGTGTTCCGCAGGGATCTGTTCTGGGACCTCTGCTCTTTGTGATTTTTAGAATGACTTGGACGAGGAAGTGGAAGGGTGGGTTTAGTAAGTTTGTCAATGACACGAAGGTCGGTGGAGTTGTGGATAGCATGGAGGGCTGTTGTAGATTGCAACGGGACATTGACAGGATGCAGAGCTGGGCAAAGAAGTGGCAGATGGAATTCAACCTGGAAGTGTGAAGTGATTCATTTTGGAAGGTCGAATTTGAATGCAGAATGCAGAATACAGGATTAATGGCAGGATTCTCGGCAGTGTGGACGAACAGAGGGATCTTGGGGTTCACGTCCATAGATCCCTCAAATTTGCTATCCAAGTTGATAGAGTTTTAAAGAAGGCGTATAGTGTGTTGGCCTTCATTTGGCAGGGGAATTGAGTTTAAGAGCTGCGAGGTTATGTTGCTGCTCTGTAAAACCCTGGTTAGACATCACTTGGAATATTGTGTTCAGTTCTGGTCGCTTTATTACAGGAAAGATGTGGAAGCTTTAGAGAGGGTGCAGAGGAGATTTACCATGCTGCCTGGCCTGGACTGGAATGCAGGCCTCATGAGAAAAGAATGAGGGAGCTTTTTTCATTGGAGTGAAGAAGGATGAGAGGTGACTTGATAGAGGTGTACAAGATGATGAGAGGCATAGATAGAGTGGATAGTCAGAGACTTTTTTCCAGGGTGGAAATGACTATTACGAGGGAGCATAATTTTAAGGTGATTGGAGCAAGGTACAGGGGAAATGTCAGAGGTAGGTTCTTCACACAGAGAGTGGTGAGCATGTGGAATGCGCTGCCGGCTGTGGTATTGGAGTCAGATACTTTAGAGACTTTTAAGCGAATCTTGGATAGGCACATGGATGATAGTATAATGTAGGGTATGCAGAGTAGTTTGATCATAGTAGGATAATAGGTTGGCACAGCATCGTGGCCCGAAGGGCCTGTACTGTTCTATGTTCTGTGTTCTATCTTGCGTTTTTCAGAAATGAACAACAAAAAATGGAGGTCGTATCAGTAAAATTTCCTTCCCTAAAGGACATTCGTGAGTCAGACAGGCTTTTACAACAGTCAAAATTAGTGGTTACCATTAGACGAGCATTTTTAAAATTTTTAATTCCAATTTCACCATGTGGGATTTATACTGACATCTTTAAAGCAGTAGCCCGAGCTTCAGGTGTGGAGAAATTTCTCCTCGTTCTTGGTCTGAAAAGGCTTCTCCTGAGACTCCAACCTGTGGTTCTAAACCTGCATAGCCAGGGGAAATATCCTGTCTTCATCCACCTTGTCTTGTCCATTTAAGAATTTTGTAAACTACGGTATGAACATTTCTCATTCTCCTGAACTGTCAAGAATATAGGCATACTCTTCTCCATCTCACCTCATTGGACAATCCCTCCGTCCCACAAATTAGGTTCATGAACCTCTGCTGCACATTCTCTCAATGGCAATTTTATCCTTCCTTTTGGTAAGAAGACCGAAACGTTGTGCACGGTTCTGGATGTATTTGCATCAAGATTCTATTCAGTAGAACAAGACATATTTACTCCGCTTTTCAAGTTGTCTTGTGATAATTGCATATGTATGCTTGCCTTCCTAATTACTTACTTCATCTGCAAACATATCCAGGTCCCTTCAGATGTCATTATTTATCAATCTCTCACCATTTAAGAAATACTCTGCAGTTCTCGTTCCTCTTAGCAAAATTAACGTCTGCATTATGTTGCATTTACCATGTTTGTGCCACCTCCATTATCCTGCTGAAATCTCCTTGAAGCCTCTTTGCATCATCCTGAAAATACATTCCCACATAATTTTGTCATCCATAAACTTGGAATATTACACTTGGCCCCGACAGCCAAATCATTGTAGATCATGAACAACCTGGACACCAGCATTAATCCTTGCATTTTGCAATGCCTGCCAACCTAAGAATGACCTGATTTTTAAAAAATATCATTCTTTGTTTTATTTCCATTAACCGATTCTCAATCCATGTATATTCACCCCTACCCCATGTGCTGTAATTTTATCTATTAATGTCCTGTGTGGAACTTTATCAAAAGCCTTCTGAAAATCCAAACATATTGCATCTGGTTTCCCCTTCATCTATTATAACTTGCTTGTCAAACATTTCCTCTTGTAATTTTGTTTACCCTGCTCAATCAGATCATTATTTCTGAAGTGCCCAGTTATCAAATCCTTTATAATGGATTATATTATTTTCCCTGCTACTGATAATCTAGAGTTCCGTGTTACCTTCCATTAAATTTCATTCTACAGGCAGCAGTCATCCTTAGGAATTGTTACCATTGTTACATCCATCCGGTTCCATTCTAATCCAGCTAATCATAGCCAAAGAAATCATCCAGGGCTCCTCTTTCCATTTCTGTATTGGAATCTCTGCTGTCCCCCAAGAATCTACGCTTGAACTTCCATTTCTCACTTTCGGGCTGTCCCTTGGCAGTAGCATCCGAAAATACTGTGCAATTTCTGCAATGGCTGGTGAGAATCAGTACTACTTCACCACCTCTGTCAAACTGTCTACGGCCTCTATGTTGTCAGATACCTTCTTGAAACAAAATTCAGTACAGAATGAACAGACCCAGTCCCATTTGCCAGCATTTGGTCCATATCCCTTTTAAACCCTTTTTATTCATGTACCCATCCAGATGCCATTTAAATGTTATAATTGTACCCACTTCTACCACTTCTACCACTTCCTCTGGCAGCTCGTTCCATGCACGCACCACACTCTGCATGAAAAAGTGGCCTCTTGGGTCCTTGCTGAAGCTTTGCCCTCTCATCTTGAACCTATGCCCTGATGTTTTGGACTACCCCACCCTAGGAAAAGGACCTTGGCTATTCACCCTCTCCATGCCCCTCATGATTTTATAAATCTCTGTAAGGTCACCCCTCAGCCTCCAATGTTCCAGGGGAGAAAAGCCCTAGCCTATTCAGCCTCTCTCTTTATCCCAAACCCTCCTGTCCCAGCAACATCCTTGTAAATATCCTTGTAAATCTTTTCTGTACTTTCTCAAGTTTAACAGCCTATACAAGGGCGACCAGAATTATATGCTATAATTCTAAAAGTGGCCGCAACAATGTCTTGTGTAGCTGCAACATGATATCCCAACTCCTATACTCGGTGTTCTGACAAATGGAGGTAAGCATGACAAATGCTGTCGCCTTCACCCTGTCTACCTGCAACTCCACTTTCAATGCGCCTGCACCCCAGGTCTTTTTGTTCAGCAACACTCTCCAGTGCCCCACCATTAACTGTCTAAGTCCTGCCCTGATCTGATTTTACCAAAATGCAACATGTCACATTTATCTATCTGCCACTCCCATTGGCCCATTTGATCAAGGTCCCATTGTGCTGTGAGATAATCTTCATTGTCCACTACACCTATTTTGGTGTGATCTAACTTACTAATCGTACGTCCCATATTCATATCCAAATTGTTTCTATCAATGATGAATAGCAGTGGAATCAGCGCTGATCCTTGTGGCACACCACTGGTTCACAGGCCTCTAGACAGAAAAGCAATCCTCTACCACTTCCTTCTGTCTCCTACCTGTTCTCATTATTTTAGTTATTTGTAAAAAATAGATTGAAGGTCATTAACTTCATTTTTACTTGCTTAAAAAAAAACTGCCGTTCTGCATGTCAAAAGTATTGATGTTGTTCTGCCATGTTTTGGCTAGAGCCACTTGTAAAATGGGAGTGGTTGTACATATGGTCTAGTGCCAAGCTTGTATCCATTTACAAAATATGTAGTAACATGTTATCGTTGTTTTTAAATATTTATTTTTAAATCCTAGGTTTGAATTTTGTGAGCCAGTATTTGTGGTTGGGAACTGCTTAGATGTTTTGTCAGACAGTCTACAGTATGACCGTGTGTATTGTGGAGCCGGAGTCCAAAAGGACCATGAGAATTACATGAAAATTTTTCTTAAAGTTGGTGGAATTCTTGTTATGCCTATGGAAGATCAGGTGATGTTAACCTTTAGAGTGATATTCAGCAATTTATTAACCCATTTCATTGTCTGTCATTAATTCAGTCTTTAACACATTAGAATGCATACAGTTCAGTCAAAGCTTCTTGCCTATGAGATCAGAGTTCAAATCTAACACAAACTAATAGATTTACAAACCAAATACTGCAGATGCTGTAAATCTCAAATAAAACAGGAAGTGCTGGACAAACTGAGCACAACATGAACATTCTACCTTGTTATCCAAACGACTAGACTGTTTGTTTGTTTATGTTCTTGACTTCAAAAAAATCTGATTTCTGCTATTTAAAACCTTTAACTTAATGAATTATCAGCTAATTTTTCTGAATGAGTGGCCTTGAGTGCAGAGCCTCCCTATTAGGGGAACACATTAGGCAAACACTGTTGACTACTTGTAATACATTGGAAAAGGATGAAAATTAAGAAATAATGATCTTGAAAAGTAGATTATCAGAACTTCTCCAGGATTACGTTTGAGATTTGAACCCATTGTCCCCATGATTGGAGACAAATTGAAATCCAGATTGCCATAATCTGAGGTTTCTGTCTTAAAAAAGAGAGAGGCTGTCCGCATTCAGTTCTTATTGATGTACATTGACAGAATAAGTCAGACTGTAATTTATCATTAATTTCCAGTAAACTTGCCTGGCAATTAATTTGGGAATTGTGTTGGAAGAAGAACTATATTGATGGAATAGTTGTTATCAGATCATATTCACGCTGTACTTTGGAGTCCCGAATCAACTACTGTACCAAAGTGAAAAATCACCGTTTACCTAAACATTTGGTCTATGCCAAAAAATGTGGAGATAAGCATTATAAAATATTTTTACTTAGGTAGGATATGACTACTCTTGCCTCATCTTTTGCCTGAAGGCATTTCTTCCTCATTTGTTAGTTTTAATACAACTGTTATTCATAGAATCCCTACAGTGTGGAAACAGGCCCTTCGGCCCAACAAGTCCACACTGAACCTCAGTGCATCCCACCCAGATCTATAACCTACCTAATCTACACATCCCTGAACACTACGGGCAATTTAGCATGGTCAATCCACCTAGCCTGCACTTCTTTGGACTGTGGGAGGAAACCGGAGCACCTGGAGGAAACCCACACAGACACAGGGAGAATGTGCAAACTCCACACAGACAGTCGCCCAAGGTTGGAATCAAACCCGGGTCCCTGGCGCTGTGAGGCAGCAGTGCTAACCACTGAGCTACTGTGCCACCCTTGTTAGCTCAATAGCGAGTCTGTTGAGTTAGAAATGTAGACACTAGTATCAATAATAATAGCATATCCAAGCTTGCCTCAACAGTATGTTGCAGAGTTCAGAATATCTGTTGCTTAAGTGAATCTGTGTTGCCAAAAATCTGCTTTGCATTCGTAGGCATGTAGAGCAAAAACAAAACTAGAGCTTAGCAGTGGAGACTGCTTGCACGTTTGTAGTAACAGTGGATCACAAAGCACTGTGTTTTCTATATCCTAAATGAGATTTATGTGTACCTCTGTTTATGAACTTGTATCACTTATCAAATGTCGTCCTTCAATACAGCTTACTCAGATAATACGCACGGGACAAAACACATGGGAAACCAAAAATATATTGGCTGTTTCATTTGCTCCTCTTATCCAACCAAATAGATCAGATTGCTTCAAGTCAGAGAATGTAAAACTTCGTAAGTAATCAAAACTTTTCTTCAACAAAAAATTAACTATTATTTTGCTGTTCAAGCAATGGGATCATGAAGAACCAGTGTTATTCCAATAAAATAAGCACATCTATAATGTTACTGGCACGCAATTAGCATTAATGTATGAAATCATTTGAGATGCTGTAGTTCAAATGTGAACTATTATAAATACTAAAATTGTACAAAAAGATCATTTGAACCTCATAATTTTAACACCCAAGCAGTTAGTCTTATCTTTGTTGAGGACTAAGTGCATGTAGTTGCTGGCTAAGAAAGTCTAAATTTTTATTTTGAAGGAATCCAATTTAATTTGTGGTTGACATTAAACTGAAATCTACACTTAAATTCAGTAATTACCAACCTTAAGGGTTTTTTCCAAGAGTTCCAGTGAAAAAGCAACTCAATTAAGAATTAACTGAAACTGGATTCCCCTTAACACTTCAGCCCATCAGACTCACTTAAGAGCTTATAAAGCCAGTCAACTTCGTGCAACTTAGTGCTGAGTGTGACTTACAATAGAGTGCTGGAGTCAAATGAAGGCTTTTTTTTTGGTTGTTTTTGCCTAAACATTTTCAGCTTCCAGGAATTGATTCTTGCTCTGCTACAGGAGAATGAGCTGGTTAATTGGTGAGCATCTGGTAAGTGATTAAGGTTTATTCAACTCCTGAGCTTCAAATTGGTATAACAGCTGTTAATCAGATTAACAAAATACATAAGAACATAAATAAATATAAAGCTAAGTACAATAATTAAATAGTTCCTTAGAACATGTTAAACTTGGGTGGACAGCTAATGAGTCACAGTTGCAACATTGATATCCATTTTGTCCAGTATGTATCAGCAATATATGTCTAAAGTACAAGCAGCTTCAGCTCAGACTTTGAGCTGGAAGCTGAGCAACAGACATCAGGATGCATCAAGGATTCTTTTGTACCAGGAGGGAGTCACATCACTTCGGGTTAGATTATCTGATTTGGCAAGTGTTCAGGGCTAGGTGAATGTGACTGGGTCTCCTTATCTGCCTCATTCACAGAGGACAGGAGCACAAGACCCTCAATTATTGCAATTACCCAACAGGTTTGAGAGTCTTTCATCTTGTTTGGATGAGCATGAGAGATGCAGGATGGGTGAGCTACCTAAGCATGGCACCATAATGCAAGAAACCACTTGAGAACAGAGTAAGAAAAATGTAGGTCAAGTAAGGAACAAGGCAGTGAGAAGGATTGACACCACTCTCTATAGCAAGAAGTCCAGACATCTGTGTTGTCTGAGTGGTGCCAGGGTTCAGGACGTCTCTGGGCTAAAGTTGACAGGACCTAAATTCTTGAAGTGTGGAAGACATTTAGGAATGACAGGAAAATAGGAACAGGTAAATATGTGGCTTTGTTATTTAATGATGCTGTGAGCTAAGTAGAGAGGGATGATGCAGTCAGACCGAGCAATATTGAAAGGAGACTAAATTGTGAGGGGTACAGACAGGAGATTTTGTGGCCACAGAAGAGGCCCCAGGATGATGTGTTGCCTCCTGGGTGCCAGGGTCAAGCTTGTCTGAGCGGTTGAGAACGTTCTGAAGGGGGAGAGTGAACAGGCAGAGGTCATTGTGCACATTGGTACAAATGACGTACACAAACAAAGGGATTGGGGTCCTGGAGTTAGGTAAGAAGTTAAAAAGCAGGACCTCCAGGGTAGTGATTTCTTGATTACTCCCAGTGCCACGTGCCAGTGAGGATAGAAATAGAAAGATAGGCCAGATGAATGCGTAGCTGAGGAGCTGGTATAGGAGGCAGGGTTTTCAGTTCTTGGATCGTTGGGATCTCTTCTGGGGTAGAGGTGACCTGTACAAGAGGGGCAGGTTGCACTTGAACCAGAGCGGGTCCAGTATCCTTGTGGTAAGATTTGCTAGTGTTACCCAGGAGAGTTTAAACTAGTTTGGCAGGTGGATGAGACTCTGAATAAGGGAGGAGCCATTGAGAAGTCAGGGGCAAATACATTAGCCATTGAGAGCAAGTTTACTATTCAGGATAGCCAGGGGCACAGTAGAGGGAGGGAAAAGACTTTTGGTTTAAAGTGCATTTATTTCAATGCATAAGGCCTGACTGGTAAGGCAGATGAGCTCAGAACATGGATTGGCTCTGGGGATTGGGATATTTATAGCCATAGCAGAAAAATGGCCGCAAGAAGGGCAGGACTGGCAGCTCAATGTTGCAGGATAGAGAAGCTACGGGTGTGACAGAAGTACAAGTAAGTGAGGAAGGGGAGTTGCCCTTTTGATAAGGGAGGACATAACAGTTCTAAGAGAGAATATTCTTAAGGGATCATCAGATGAGGCCAAGATAACAAGATGTAGAGCTGGATGAACACAAGAGGCCAAGCAGCATCAGAGGAGCAGGAAAGCTGACGTTTCGGGTCGAGACCCTTCTTTAGAAATGGGGGAGGGGAAGGGGATTCTGAAATAAATAGGGAGAGAGGGGGAGGCGGATAGAAGATGGATAAAGGAGAAGATAGCTGGAGAGGAGACAGGCAGGTCAAAGAGGCAGGGGTGGAGCCAGTAAAGGTGAGTGTAGGTGGGGAGTTAGGGAGGGGATAGGTCAGTCGAGGGAGGACGGACAGGTCAAGGGGGTGGGATGAGGTTAGTGGGTAGGAGATGGGGGTGGGGCTTGAGGTGGGAGGAATGGTTAGTGAGGCGGGGATGAGCTGGGCCGGTTTTGGGATGCGGTCGGGGGAGGGGAGATTTTGAAGCTTGTGAAGTCCACATTGATACCCTTGGGCTGCAGGGTTCCCAAGCGAAATATGAGATGCTGTTCCTGCAGCCTTCAGGTGGCGTCATTGTGGCAATGCAGAAGACCCAGGATGGACATGTCGTCCAAGGAGTGGGAGGGGGAGTTGGCTCTTGGAGCGAAGGCCTGTGACTAGTGGTGTACCACAGGGTTGTTATTTGTTATTTACATAAATAATCTGGATCTGAATGTACAATGCATGGTTGGTAAGTTTGCGGATGATACAAAATTAGGAGGTAATGTTGATGGTGAGGGATGTTATCAAAAATTACAGCAGGATCTTGATCAGATAGAAAACGGGGCTGAGGATTGGCAAGTGTAGTTCAATACAGATAAGTGTGAGGTGTTGCACTTTGGAAAGCCAAACCAAAGTAGGAGTTATACAGTAAATGGTAAGGTACTGAAGAGTGTTATGGAACAGAGGGACCTAGGAGTACAAGTACAAAGTTCGTTGAAAGCGGTATCACAGATGGGCAAAGTGGTGAAGAAGGCATTTAGCATGCTGGCCTTCATTGGTCGAGGCATTGTGTACAGGAGTTGGGATGTTATGTTACAGTTGTACAAGTTGGTGGTGAGGCTGCACGTGGAGTATTGTGTATAGTTTTGGTCACCCTGTTATAGGAAAGACATAGTTAAATCTTCTTTGCTCACTTTCTAGTTTATAAGGATGTTGCCAGGACTAGTAGGCTCTGAGTTATAGGGAAAGGTTGACCAGGATAGGACTGTATTCCTTGGAAGGTGGGAGAATGAGGGGTGACCTTTGTTGAGGTGTACAAAATCAAGAGGGGCGTGGATAGGATGAATGCATATCGTCTTTTTACCAGGGATAGGAAATTGAAAATGAGAGGGCATAGGCTTAATGTGAGAGGGGATAGATTTAAGGAGGACCTGAGGGGCAACTTCTTCATGCAGAGTGGTGCGAATATGGAATGGGCTGCCAGAGAAAGTGGTTAAGGCAGGTACAATAACTACATTTAAAAAGCTTTTGGATAGGTACATGGATGAGAAGGATTTAGATCGATATGGACCAAATGCGGGCAGTTGGAACTAGCTGAGTGGGGACCATGGTCAGCATGGACCAGTTTGGGCTGAAGCGCCTGTTTCCATGCTGCATTACTCTAACTCTATGATCTAAGTTCAGGAAATCCAGATGTGGTTACAGTTTGGGTGGCAATGAGAAAGGGTAAAGGCAAGAAGTCTCTTGTGACAGTGGTGTACAAGTGCCTAACAGTAAGCGGAGTATAAAGGACAAAATAACAAGAGCTTATCAGAAAGGCACAGTGGTAATGAATGGAGATTCTAATCTACGTAGCACCTAGAAATGTCAGATGGACAGAAGTAGCCTAGATGAGGAGTTAATTGAATGCTTTCAGAATAGTTCCTTTGAATAGCACATTCTAGAAATAATCAGGGAGAAGCCTATACTAAATGTGGTATTGTGCAATGAGATGGATTAATTAATGATCTCCTAGTGAAAACATCTTTAGGTAGCCAGTACCACAGTTGAATTTTACTTGCAGTTTGAGGGAGAGAAAGGAGTGGGCCTGAGACACTGTGGGCAAATATGAAGGTATGAAAGCAGAGCTTGCTGAAGTATATTAGTAAATTAGTTTAAAGAACAGGTCAGTAGAAATGCAATAGTTGATAAGTTAATGTTTTACAATTTGCAGAATAGGCAAATTTCAGTGAGTAAGAAAAATTACGAGGATTGGATTCATCTTCCATGGTTAGCTAGAAAGGCTAACAATAGTATCCGACTAAAAGAGAAAGCAGGTTTGTGCAAATACAGTTGGCAGGTCAGAAGATTGAACAGAATAGCCCCACTTCGGCTGAAGATTATACATAGCCTTCCCTTGCTATTTGCAACACCATAGGCGAATAATAAAATATAGTGATGAAATAAGAAAGCTTTTTCTTCCTTTTCTACAGCACCAGTGACTGTACGATGCCTCCAGGACTTGGCAAGAATTTACATTCGCCGCAATCTTAGGAACTTGATAAATCAAGAGATTCAGGCCAAAGGCATTCCTCAGAAGGCTGCACCAAAACGAAAACGCAAGAAGCTTCGTAGGCGTAAAATTGATACCTATGTATTTGTAGGCAATCAATTGATACCTCAGCCATTTGACAGTGATGAGGATGACAAAATGGAAGAAAATAAAGAAGAAGAAATGAATGAAGACCTCAAACAGGAAGAAGCTTCCCCAAATTTACTTCGAGAGAGAATTCTGAGTCTGCCACTACCAGAATCTTTGAAAGCGTACCTAACCTTCTATAGACAAAAATAGCACTGAACAAAAATAATCTAAAGGTATCTATATTCACTGGCTTTTCAAAATCTCAAATGTAATGTAGCATTTTTCTCAAATAATCACTCCAAAAATGATATTTGCTTGAATATAAAGAAAGCAGGTTTCAAATAGTAAATGTATGATTAAATTGGTTTAACTTGACTACTTTTAATTAATCATATCAGTTCACGTTTGAAGATTAAAGCAGAATACTCCTTCAGATATACACATTAATCTTGAGATTTCTGATAGCATAATAACTTTTTGATGCAAATGATATCACATTTTCTATGAGAAGATGAAAAGTAGGTTATTTTTAAAGTTACATAAAGGTTTTAAACATTTAAGTGGCGAGTGCCATTTAATATAACTCGAATAATCAGATTTGCTACAGCAATTAGCAATTTTTACTTTTATTATCACTTCTCTTCGTAAGTCATGCATGTGCAACCAAATGATAAATAAGACATAAAGCAATGTATTTGTTTAACAGTGAATTGTGTTAATCTAAAGGAATATTTCTTCTGACAATGCAAAAAAAAATCCTCTGAGCAGTTTAGTTCAAAAGTGTGGATTTAGCTATACCATCGATTAATTGTGCAGCTACTTAATGATGTGTTTACTGCCCACAAGTAATATATGGCAGGTCCTTTTAATTGGGCTTTGATACAAGCAATTGTTCCATATTCTAATTACATGTATGAGGATGAATAATATTAAGACTCAAAATATTGTACAATCTCCTTCTACTGCAATGCACTTTAGAATTTAGGAAAATTTAAGTTTGCCAAGACCATTTTTGACAAAACTTGCTCTGTGTTTTATTATTTTTGAGCTATATTCTTCAAGTGTTAGAAATTGAAAATGCTGTTACCTTTTTCACTTTGAAATTACTTTGGGATAGTAAATACCCTTAAATAATACTCTGGGACCTTAGGAATTATGTAGCAAACTTGCAAAAAAGTAAGGCAATATACCATCGCCACTGATTTGCTTACTGTAGTACTTTGCTCATTTGCACCTCTCCTGAATCCTTAGTTTGGGTACAGCTCAAGGAGAGGTCACTGAGGGATATTTTCTTGATAACACGTACAGTAGGTTGTACTTGTGTACCAAGATGATTAATCCATGGTGGATTGTGAACTTGGTAATGATACTTGGAGTGACATTCAGGTAAATACTAGGCTTTTTGTACAGACATTGAAAAACCTTTTTTTCTGCACTGTTTATCATTTGACCTATTATACAGTAGTTAAAAAATAATAGGTGTATTTTCATAGGTAATGTAATTTTCAGCAACTTTGATCAAGAAATATAAATTCACGTTTAGAAGTGTTGCTTTTGGTGTCAAATATGGTTTGTTTTATTTCATAGAATTACTATTTAAAGAGTAGCAGTTCTGTGAAATCTAAATTTAAATGTTTGCTTCTGTATACATTTATTTGGGGAAATATTTTGCAATAAAATTGATATTCTTTGTCATTTTTGTGTGCTGACAAGTTTGTAATGTCTGATTTTTGATCCCGAAAATTGAAATCAAAATGTTCCTTTTAAAGTTTTTGGGAAGATTTGTCATTCGGATTGTGGATGAGGTTGTAGACTTGCTCGCCAAGCCGGTTCATTTGACTGCACATGTTTTGTATTCCTGCTAGGTAACATTGTGCCAGTGTGTCTCTGGTGAAGCATTGTTGTTTTGTCCTGCTTGTTGTTTATATGCCTTGGTTTGCTGGGGTGGTTGGCATTACTTCCGGTTCTGTTTTTCAGTGGTTTGTATGTCGGGTCCAGTTCAATGTGTTTGTTGGAGTTCTGGTTAGAATGCCAGGCCTCCAAGAATTCCCTGGCATGTCTGTTTGGCTCATGCTATTACGGATGTGTTGTCCCAGTAGAATTTGTGTCCTTTGTTCGTGCGCAATACCCTCAAACTGGCCGCAGATGGGAGACAAATGCCATCTGCCGGAGTGCGACCTGCGAACAACTGTACTTGCTGCATGAATGCCTCCAAAGCAGGTACTACCACAAAGCTTAAAATATAAACTACCTATCAACAATCCACAGGCACGGAGAACAGTTGCACAGAACGGGTGCAGAATGATAAGGGTTACGATTAACGATGGTTACAACCACCTCCACAAATATGAGCGGGAAATTACTTGCCAAAAAACTTTGAACTCCAACGCAACCGACCAAGAATGGACAACCACACTGGAACAAGCCATCACCATACAAGAACAAAAGACCAGAACAAAAAAGAACAGCCCTACAAGAAAAACTATCCAAACTCGCCCACAACAATGACACTGACAACACGGAAACATGAATCAAGAACATCTCCGACTGACCACTTACAGACACAGAAGACCGTCCTAGTACGCGGACTGAGTTAAAACTACAGCGACGCCAAAAAAACTGATTTCCCGGCTGCACTGGAGTAGACTCTGAGGAAATAAAACAGACTATCAGACAGACAATAGTCCCAACACTGAGCAGAAAAGGTAGGTAGAACACGCTCTCAACACGAGAAGAAAGCCTTGAAAAGACTCAAAGACAGAAACATCACAATCTTACCGGTGGACAAAGGACGCGTGATACTAATCCTTAATAGCTTTCTCAATGTATTGGACTCTAACACACTACTAGTAGATATTGACACCTACCAACACATAGCAATAGACCCAACACTACAGTTAGAGAACCAGATTACAACAACCCTGAAGAAATTACACAACTTGGGAGATATCAGCAAAACAGACTACCAAAAAAATGAGGCCAGAGGGATTCAACACACACCGCTCCTATGGACTCCCTAAGGTACACAAGCCAGCGGTCCCTTTCAGACCCATTGTCTCACTACCAGACGCACCAACATATAGACTAGCCGAAGAACTACAATGGAAACTGAAATACTTAGTTGACAACGCTACCTGTTCCATCCACTCCTCCCAAGAATTCCTCAGCATCATTAAGGACACCAGAATAGAAGAGGACAAGATTATGATATCCTTCGACGTAACAGCACTGTTTACATCCATAAACATTGACCTAGCCAAAGAGACAATTGCCACACCGCTGGACAAATCAGGAAGGCAGGCATCCCACGACAGCAACAGCATCAAGGACAGTACCCTGAAACTGCTGGATCTGTGCCTCACAACCCACTTCACCTTCAACAACTATATATTCAAACACATCAACAGAACACCAATGGGATCCCCAATATCAGAACTGATTGCAGAAGCAGTAATGCAAAGGTTAGAACGAACAGTGCTTCCCCACTATACAACCCAAACTCTGGGTCTGCTATGTAGATGACACCTTTTTGATTATCAAACGCACAAGACTAGAAGAAACTCACCGACACAATAACAACATTCTCACCGGAATAAGATTCACAAAAGAAGAGAAGAACAATAACTGACTACCCTTCCTAGACATAAGGGTTGAACACCAGAACAACGGGGAACTCCAGACTAGCATATACAGAAAGACCACACATACAAACCAGATACTTAATTACACCGCCAACGACCCCAACACACACAAACTGAGCTGCATAGGACATTATTCAAACGAGCCAACGCACACTGCAACAACAACAGAATTGCACAAAGCAGAACAAGAGCACTTTTATACAGAGTTTTTAAAAGGAATGGATACCCATAAAGCATAATCCGCCGTTACCTCCGCGACAGGCCACAAGAAGAAGACACACCACGACCAGACACACTAGTCGCCCTACTGTACATCAGAGACCTATCCGAGATGACCACAAGATTACTCAGACCCAAGGTACCAGGGTGGTCTACAAACCAATAACCACCTTGCGACAGCTACTGACAAATGGAAAGGATCTCATACCCACAACCAATAAAACTAATGCAATATACAGGATACCATGCAAGGACTGAGAAACATTAAATAGGCCAAACTGGAAGAAAACTGACAATAAGGATACACGAACACCAACTAGCCACCAAGACACATGACCAATTCTCACTGGTCGCAGTACACACAAAGAAGGACATTAATTCGACTGGGACAACACATCCATAATAGCACAAGCCAAATAGGGACATGCCAAGGAATTCCTGGAGGCCTGGCATTCCAACTGGAACTCCATCAACAAACACATTGAACTGCACCCAGTATACAAACCACTGAAAAACAGAACCGGAAGTGATGCCAACCACCCCAGCAAACTGAGACATATAAATAACAAGCGGGACAGAACACCACAGCTTCACCGGAGGCGCATCGACGATATTACCTTAGCAGGGCAACGAAACATCTGAAATCAAACACCAGTTCGCTGAGCAAGTCTACAACCTAAAATGTTCAGAAAGGCACCAGAAAATGAATTTCATCTGCCTTTTAATGAGCTATTGCATTTTCTAAAGTTGTAAATAGTTATTCACTGAAATATTTACAGATCAACGATTCAGATTTTCCCCGCAGCACTGTCTAATGATATGTTCCATAAACTCCTGCCCATTTTGTTGTTGTTCAGTTTTGAAATGAGGTGAAGGATCCCACCTTCGAAGGGACTAGCATCAAATTGAAGATGTCATTTTCAATCATTCTGCTCAATTAACGGTGGTAAATCAAGAATGTCAATGTATCTGCAGCTACACCTGATTTCATTACACTATGCAGAGTCCAAATGGAATTGAATAATCTTAACAACAGTGATTATGTGCTAACATAGGTGTAGTGTAGGCAACCATTAGATGTTGATGGGAAAGGGGGAAACAGAGAGCATAGTCAATTTGGAATGTTGTGGGAGAGTCCTGCAGAAAATTTTGGTGATTTTTATTTAGCCAAAAAAAAACCTTTCAAGACTCCATTCTGAAACTATTCAGATGGATAGACATTTTGTAGCCTATCTTTTCTGGACCCAGCGGTAGACACTCAAGCAGCAGGAGTCACATGCCCTGTCACCGTGGAGAAGCAGGAATTATCTTTTCAATTGCTTTATTTTTCTTTGTGGAAATGGACTGTTTCTGTATACTAGCTGATTTTTTCACTTCTGCCATGCTGTCTGTCTCACCCCTGTGATTTGACCAATAATTATGTCACTGTCCTGATTGAAATTAGGAACAATTAACTTTAAAGCATTCACAGAGCAAATGTGTTATGGAGTAGCTAAATTTATTTGATCAAGGATATCCATGGAAATTATATATTTGATTTTGGCGTTACAGGTAGTGGAATTTAGTATTTTTAAAACAAAGCCGATAACGACAATGCTGTCTTATTGAGACCCTCATGGTTGGTCAAATCAATTTTTTAGTACATAATTACCCATACTTGTGTTAAAACATAATTAACTAGATAATAACTACAAGGTTGTCTTTAATGAAAGAAAGAGGATTTTTAAAAAAAATCTCCTAATCCTTGAGAAACATTGCTATGTGACTCTAAACTGTTGGGTGAACTTTAAAAGCTGGTTGATGGGGTGGAAGGAAGGTTCTAGATAGATGGGAAGGTAATTGTGTTTAAAGATTCCCAGAGTCCTCGAGGTTTAGATTTTTTAATTGAGTCCTGACTGTTTAGCTCTGATCTTGCTGCTTCAGTCGATAGTGAATATGGTAGATCTTGTGTTTGCAATGAATGGTCGATATTCCAAGTTGCTTTGCACTGGGCACTGAGTTTTGATTTTGATTGGGTTTGATGAAAAACAGGCAGAGGGGATGGGAAAGTGAGTGAGTCTTTAGGGTTCTTGCTTACAAATCCATTTTTCCTTCTCCATTGCTACCCCAGCCAGCAATGATAAAGGTTCATTTGTATATTCCCATGTCTGCTCATTATTTTGCTTTCTAACCAATCTGGCAGATGAGCCCTTCATCTCCCAATAAGGGAAATTATTACACATGTGAATTTAGCATGATGCAAATTTCTTGACACTGTGTTTAGTGTCTGGTTTCAGTGCTGATGATTTTAGTAGACCCTTCATAAAGCTTGCTTCAATCTCTGGTCATGTGATCATGGCATTGTTTTAGATAGTATTTGACCTTACTTTTAAAAAAAAACATTTTGGTTTTAGTCCATTTTTTTTTTAAAGTACATCCGTGAACGAGATGAGGTTTTACAACAACCCAGAAGCTTGTGATCATCATTACTAATGTCACTATTTACTTAACTGAATTTAAGTTCCCCACTTGCTGTCGTGTGACTTGAATCCATGTCTTACCAATAATTAATCTAATCCTTTAAACTGCAAATTTTAGTCCATGAAGTTCTCAGGTAATGGAAATCAGGTGATGGACATTGAATATCAATAGTCCATGTTTGCCATTATCATAACAAAAAATATTGCAATGGCCTTTACATAAATTGAAATACCTTACATTTACTGAAGATTGTGAGTTTCTCCTGAGGTCTTCATGTAATTGAACAGGCCAGTTCACAACCAATAAACTTTAAGATGCATGAGCCAGTGGGATCTGGAGTGCTGGATTTTTGTACTTTCATTCCTACTCTGCTTCATGATGAAAACATTTGGTCTGAGCATGTTGCAGCTTAGTGGACAAGTTATCATCATTTTGAATGATCGGCCATAAGCTTCTCCCCTTCATTGATGCCTGTGCTGCCACATTTCAGGAGAGGAGGTGGTGTACTGGTAATTTCACTGGATTAGTTATCCAGAGCACAGCAGGCTAATCTTCGAAGGACATGAGTTTGAATCCCATCATTGGTAAATGGTGAAATTTGATTTTTTTTTTAAAAATCTGGAATGAAATGGCTGCCCTAATGGCGAACATGTAACCATCTATTGTAATCATAGAAATCATAGAATCCCTACAGTGTGGAAACAGGCCCTTCGGCCCAACAAGTCCACACCGACCCTCAGAGCATCCTACCCAGACCCATATCCCTATAACTCGCCTAACCTACACATCCCTGAACACTATGGGCAATTTAGCATAGCCAATCCACCTTTTCTGCACATCTTTGGACTGTGGGAGGAAACTGGAGCAAGCGGAGGAAACCGTAAAAACACATCTGGTTTTCTGATGTCCTTTTTAGGGAAGGAAATCTGTCATCCTTCACTGGTCTGACAGGTAGGTGACTCCAGACCCACAGCAACATGGTTGACCATTGTAGCAATTCACCCCAATCAAGGGCAGTTGAAGATGGGCAATCCAACAAAGACCTTATCTAATGAATGAAAAAAAGAGCATGCTTGAGTGGATTTTCTTTGTCCTTCTAGAACGCTGGTGACTTTGGAGTTCAAGAAACAGGTCTGAGGTGGGGAGATGCTTTTTCAGCCATCCAAATGCAGCATGCATTCCATAGCTGATTTTGTAGGTATTTTGCCTGAAAGCTTGAAGAGGACACAGCATTTGTCCAATGGCCCTGTCATTGAATCTGAAGAATACAGTGATGGCATTACTGGTGAAATTTATTTAGTTCTCTTATGTATATACTGTCAGCACTCTGTGTTCCCTCTAAGCTGTGCAACTGCACTGCTCCTCCAATAATCCATGCTGTTTGATGGCTAGGTGCATTCACTTCCAGTGTCTGTAGTTGCTGCTGCAAACAGACTTTGGAGATCTGAACATTGGCTTGAGAAATTAGAGAGAAAGTAGCCCGCAACTCCTCTGGACACCTAGAATGTTGTTCCATGGTGGTTTTTCTTGTAACAGTTGCACTGTTGTTCATAGAAGGCTGAGCTGGTATTGGATCTCGTTAGTGGCCTTTTGAGAGATGTGGCTGCTAGTTTATG
>NC_063335.1:65166593-65181040 GCF_021869965.1 Rhincodon typus | reverse complement strand
AGGTTTCTGAAGAAGGGTCTAGGCCTGAAACGTCAGCCTTCCTGCTCCTCTGATGCTGCTTGGCCTGCTGTGTTCATCCAGCTCTACACCTTGTTATCTCAGATTCTCCAGCATCTGCAATTCCTACTATCTCTGCTCTGGAGAAAGGACAGCTTAGAAAAGTTAAGAAGGAAATTACTTCAGTGTAAGAAATTTAGTTTAGTCCAATTCAGCAAATAAGTCATATAAAGCAGAATTAGTTTGATTTATATGCACCATCAAAATTTACTTTCAACACAAAGACATTACTTTGTAAGGGAATGACAAATCCAATGAAAATGAATATGTTAAGAAAACAGACAGCACAACTTACAATTAGATATGATATTTTTCATAAATGACAGTTCCAAATAGTTTTTCAACTTCTGGCTGAATGACTTGAATTTTGTAAAACAAACCAAGTTGGAAGTTGAAAATGATGAAATAAGTAGGTGTGGGGTTAATGTTGGAGTGTTTGCTTCCTACCAAATATAGCAGCAATAACATCTGTCCACATAGCACCTTTAACAGAATAAAACCCAAAGTGCTCACAGAAGCACTATAAACCAAAATCTGACACCTAGCTGCACAAGGACTGATAACTAATACGTTATCAAATAAACATATTTTAAGGAACATTTTAGGACAAAACAGACAGAAAAGTACTAGTTACAGAAGACATGAAGAACTGCAGAGTTTAGGACTGAGGCAGCTGAAGGTACTTATACCGATGAAGGAGCAATTAAAATCAGGGATGTTCGAAAAAAACAAAGCAAAATGGAAGTCTATTTTCATTCATTTCAACAGGGTTTTGCTTCCCCTAAAAACAAGATCAAATTGAAACAAAATAGTGGAATCAAATTGTGTTACAATGTGTCACAATATGCCTTTAGATATATAGGTCATAATTTATTAAATTGATGAACAGACAACTGTTATTGACCAGTTAATCCTAAGGACTTTGTTTAATTGTAGGAGCAAATTACTGCAGATGCAGAGTCATCTAGATTCAAAACATTAGTTTGCTTTCTATCCATGGATGCTGCCTGGCCCGCTGTGATCGCCAGCATTTTTTGTTTTTTGTTTAATTGTAGATCTGGTTCAGCTGCAAATGGTCTAACAGTGTGCCAGTTAATGTAGTATTTACATGCTAATAGTGCAAACTGCCATGTTTGCTTACAAGTAATTTGTGCTTCCTGTTAAACATGCATACTTTTTCATCACCCCTCTTTAAAGACATACTCAGTTACTTGTCATTTATATTCTAAATAAAGAATCACATTGCCTAAATATTTTGAAATAAATTACCACATGCACTTCTATGAAGGAAGTTTTTTTTTAATATGTTATACTGAATATGGCTACTTGAGTACTTAAACATAAATATTATGTCAACATGACTGCTGAAATTGAAAATCTTCGCTTTGAAAATTCTAACATCTCAACTCTAATGCCACAAGATGTTAACTTGACCCGAATCTCAGAAATGGGCTATTTAATAGTCAAACCAGATGATACTGACATGTCTATTATGGGCAATGCCACTTCACCTACCCCCAACCTCCATGAATGGTATGACATTTGAAGGGGAAAAGGAGGAACATAATGGTAAAAAACAGAAACAACAAGACAAGCGTCTGAAAAAGAGGGCTGGTTGAACAAGCTGAACCTTTAATGTGGAGTTCAACTGATCGTATAAACTTTTACGGACAAGCATGAAACATGTTAGTGATAATTTGAGTAAAGTGATATTCAACTCCTGCATTGACTCCAAGCCTGTAGCTTGATTAATGTGGTGTAACCGTGTGAGTGTTGAAGGATCTAAATGGATGATCACCCAAGTTTAAGTCTTATTGAATATAAACTCCTTTTTGAGTGTCAAATAAATGAATTGTGTGCAAACAGTAATTGGAAGTGTGAATTGTTGATACCCAGAGTAAATCTCTGAACCAGCAAAAATATTTAATTTTACAAAACACATTACTTTAGTAGGTTACACTATAAATGTTTTGTGTATGAAGCATTTGCTATTTTATGTAAGATAATACGATAACATCTAAAGAGACAAGAAGGTTGAATGCTGCAGTGATCGTAATGAGATCAGCCAGGTGGACCTCATAGAATATGAGTTCCTTGATTGGGGCTGTTAATCTGGTTCAATCAGGGAGCCCTAGCTGACAGATATGAACATGAGTGTCAGAGGTTCTGTTCACTCTGACAGCTGGCTCTGAGGAAGCCGGACCAGTGTCAAGTACTATGTACGTGTAAGTAAAGGATGAGTTGGTGTTGGGATATTGGCCTCTGTGAAACTATTTCAAACACAATGCTATTTGCCATTTCAGAGGATGCGTTGGAACACAATGGAAAGGTTGTCGATTACTTTAAAGACTAATTACTTTTGTTTTGCACATATTGAGACCTTCCTAAAGTTTCATAAGGGCCTCCATCAGCTTTTAGGTGAAGAAATTCATGCTCTGCAAGGCCTATTGGTAATATACTAGGTAAAATTTCTGGGTTAGTCCAATAAATGCCCCCCCAGGGCATGACTCTAAAGCTTCTCATAGACTTGGGGAAGTAAAGTGAAAGATGTGTTCACATTCCCAGCATGGTTTAGCCTTCAGACACATAGAGTGGCAACGAGAAGATATGGATGCAAAACAAAAATCCTCCAGCCTCATATTTAACCAACCAGCTACCAATCTGCCATCCCACTGTAATTTGGGGCCTTGGCAATAAAACAGAAAGAGGAAACTATAAAACATGTAAAAACATCTGACCCATTAAACACACATATTCTGCAGACTATATGCAAATTGGTGGGGACCTTGCAAAACGAGTTGGTAATTGGTTCAGAGGTGAGATACTAAGATGGCAGGATGTGATGAGCAGTGTTCGTGACAGTCTATACCATAGCATCAATCTTTCATTATACAGATTAATAGCTTGGATAAATGAATAAACAATGCTTTTCTAAGCATCTGGACAGATAGATATAGTTCACCGCAGGGAAAGATTTAGATCTAAACATGGAAAATTGGATTTTTTATTAGTAGTGAGAAACGAGGGTTCAAGAGGTATATAGGAGCAAAATACTTGGATGGTGATGGTCACAGATCACTAAAACCTAGTCAGCAGGCAGAAAAAGTAATCAAGAAAGCTCATAGAATGTTGGGCTTTATGTTGGTGAGATTGTTATGGTTCAATTGTAATGGGCCTCAATCAGATCTTATCTCCAGAACTGAGGTCAATTTTTAACACCTAATCTGAAGAAATTCAAAGTGGCCTTGTGAACAGCATAGACTTGAACCACCAGAATGATAGCAAGGACTAAGGGGTAAAATTATTATTCATTGCAAAAACTTAACTTGTAATCCAATGAACTTTGATCATTTAGATGTGATTTAATCAACGTGTTTAAAAGCAGACAGGGATTTAGAAACAAAGTAATGTAGGAATAGACTGTTAAGCCCTTCAAACCTATTCATTCAATGAGATCATGGCTGATCTGCAAACTTACTCCATAACTCATCTTCACCTCAAATCTGCTAATGCCTTTAACTGACAAAAATCAGTCAAACTCAGGTTCAAAACTGATTATTGTTATAGCATCAATTGGCACTTGCAAAATAGAATTTCAAACTCTGACCACTTTGTACGAAGAAGTGTCAACCAGTCAAAAGTTTGTAGATCATGCAGCAAATTGGCTCTTCAGACATAAGTGGTGACTACCTTGAACCATTACTGGTGTAAATATGCCCAAAGTTCTATTCCGAAGGGAGTTCCAGGACTTTGACTTGGTGACAAGGTAGGAGCAGTGAAAAAGTATGAAGCCGGGTTCATGTGTAGTTTGTAGAAAAAGTTGGAGTGGTATTGTTCCCATGAGTACTATACTTGTTATTCTAGGTGATAGAGGTCGCAGGTTTGGAAGATGCTGTCAAAGAAGGATGAGTGACCTGCAATGCACTTTGTAAATGGTGCATGTTGCTTCCATTGTGGGTCAGAAATGAAAAGGAACCTATTGACTATTGGAATTGCACTAATTGCACTAATTCAGGAGACTGCACATTCAGCGATGGAAATCCCATTGAATGTCAAGTTTTTCTGTTGGATGGGCCAGCTACCTGCCACTTATTCAAAACCTGAATGTTTTCGAGGTCTTACTGCATATGGACATGGACTACTGCAGTGTTTGGGGAGTTATGAGTTTTACCGACATTCCAAAATCATCAGCAAACATACACATTTCTGACCTTATCGTGGAGGGAAGGCCATTGATGAAGAAGTTGAATGTGTTTCGGCCACAATAACTGTTCTAAGGGATTCCTCAGAGATTGAGATGATTGGCTTCCAACAACCACAAGAATCTTCACTTGTGTTAAGTACGATTCAATCAGTTTTCACCTAATTCCCACTGACTTAAATTTTGCTAGGGTTCCTTGATGCCAGATTTGGTCAAATGCTGCCTTGGTCTTAATGACATTAATTCTCATCGCATATCTGTGCTTCAAATTTTTCATCTTTGTTTGGACCCTGGCAGTGCCCAAACTGAGTATTAGTTTGTGCATAAAGTTTCTTCCTTCATTGGATGCATATCTCTATGAACAGAGTATATGATATCACCCTACATTCAAGTACCAGACCTTCTTTAACATAGGTATTATCAATTTAAAATAATAAACAAAGGAACATTGTACAATGACAAGTGTTTGTCCCTTAATATGGGAGAGATTTTTCTTGATTACTGTTTAAATGAGATGAAGGACTCGGTTTTTACTTGCTTTAAGTGAATTACTTTTGAGTGAATTGGAATTCTGCCTTCAAAATGATGAAGTAATATAAAAAAAAACTGAGAAGAAATTTCCTAACAAGTATAAATGAACATTATAGACATGCAACATAATTTTAAAAGCTTTCGTGTATTTAATGAGTTTGATTTTATTTATTGTTCATTTTCTCTATTCTATGTGTCATGTTTTAGCCTATAAAAGATGTAGCATTGATACATAATCGAGATCATCCATCCTGCCATAAAACTTACCACAGTTAAACTCCTCTTTTGTTACTGAGGCAACTGATCTGCCCTGTAATTCCCTGGGATACTCGCATGTTGCAGCAGCTTGCGTTTTGCTGTTTTGGGCATAGTTCTTCAGTAATTCTCCCAGCCACATTAGCTGACAATCACAGACCAGGCCATTGGAATCCAAGCGTCTGCAATCACATAAAGACAAGGACAAAATTATGGTACTTCTCTCTACCTGCAAGACATGGTGTAACATAACTAGTTTCCATTATGCAAATAGTGTTGAATTCTATTTTTTTTTTCCATTTTAAAACAATATTGTCCCTCTTCTTCCTACACTTCAGAAGGTCTGTGCAGACCACTAATTATAGTATCAATCAAAGTGATCCTTCTTGCACAAAATGGACAATAAGATTTGTCAGGCAAATTGTTATAATGCTCTCACAGCCAAATCCACTCTTCAGCTCATCTGATTCCATATGTGCATTTCCAACAGGGGCCACTACATAGCAGTTAAGGGTGGCACTCCAATTTCCATTTCCCCCTTTCTTCATCCAGGCTACTGAGGTCAATTTACAGTTAGCTAATGCAGCACAGTGTGTGGAACAAACCTAGGACCTTCCTAGTCAACAGAGTTCAGCTACTTATTATGTCAACCCGTAAACTATCAGCAAAGATCTGAGTGCAAAAACTTATTCTTACAGGATGATTTCAAGCTTTGAATATGGGCAAAGAAAGGGAGAAAAAATAAAGAATACAGTAAAAAGTTAGATTCACCATGCATAGGAGTCATAGAGTCATTGAGATATACAGCATGGAAATAGACCCTTCAGTCCAACTCCTCCATGCTGACTAGATATCCTATATAAATCTACTCCCATTTGCCAGCATTTGGCCCATATCCCTCTGAACGCTTTCTATCCATATACCATCTAGATGCCTTTTAAATGTAATTGTATCCACCTCCAGAACATCCTCTGACAGCTCATTCCATACACGCACTACCCTCTGTGTGAAAAGGTTTCCCCTTTAGGTCCCTTTTATATCTTTCCCTTCTCACCTTAAAACTTATGCCCTCTAGTTTTGGACTCCCCCACCCCGTGGAAAAGACCTTGCCTAGTTACCCTAACCATGCCCCTCTATAAACATCTGTAAGGTTACCCCTCAGCCTCCAACGCTCCAGGGAAAATGGCCCAAGCCTATTCAGCGTCTCCCTATATCTCAAACCCTCCAAACCTGGCAACATCTTCGTAAATATTTTCTGAACCCTTTCCAGTTTCAAACATTCTTCCTACAGCAGGGAGACCAGATTTGCATTCAATGCTCCAAAAGTGACCAAACCAATGTCCTGTACAACCGCAACATGACCGCCCAACCCCTATACTCAATGCACAAACCAATAAAGGCAAGCATACCAAACGTCTTCTTCACTATCCTGTCTACTTGTGACTCCACTTTCAAGGAACTATGAAACTGCACTCCAAGGTCTTTTTGTTCAGCAACACTCCCCAGGACCTTACCATTAAGAGTATAAATCCTGCCCTGATTTGCCCAACCAAAATGCAGAACCTCACAATTATCTAAATTAAACTCCATCTGCCACTCCTTGGCCCATTGGCCCATCTGATCAAGTTTCCGTTGTACTCTGAGGTAACCTTTGCTGTTCACTACACCTCCAGTTTTAGTGTCATCTGCAAACTTACTAACCATATCTCCTGTGTTCAAATCCAAATCATTTATGTAAATGACAAAAATCAGTGGGCCCAGCACCAATACTTGTGGCACACCGTTGGTCACAGGCCTCCAGTCTGAAAAGCATCGCTCCACTACTACTGTCTGTCTTCTACCTTTGAGCCAGTTCTGTATCTAAATAGTTGGTTCTCTCTGTATTCCATGTGATCTAACCTTGCTAACCAGTCTACCATGAGGAACCTTGTTGAACGCTTTACTTAAGTCCACAGAGATCACAACCACTGTTCTGCCCTCATCAATCCTCTTCAGTACTTCTTCACAAAGCTCAATCAAGTTAGTGAGACATGATTTCCCACACACAAAGCTGTGTTGACTATCCATAATCAGTCCTTGCCTTTCCAAATACATGTAAGATGTAACATTTACTTTTCAGAAGCATTGCATTTTCTGAAGGAAGGCAGGGTTTGGCCTCTGCATCATTAACAAAGCAAAAGCTTGAATTTAACCTGGTGGGATAGCAGGAGGACTATGATCAGTGTAAACACCACTACATGGTCTCTCTCTTGCTGTGCTGTCAATTGTGTAATTCTGTGTTTTGCATATCTTAAAAATGCTGCTGACGAACTATGATTGTTAAATTTGAAATGCATTGCGTCCAAATTTGTTGCCAGAGTAAAGGTTAAGCTAATGACATTTGCTTTGCTATGTGGATAGGGTACAGCAGTTTCAGGCAAGGAGCAGATAAATGGGTAAGTGCAAATAGCTAGAAGTTGATGGATTATGTCACTCTATCATTAGGTTCAGAAAAACTGATCTTTGTAGTTAGATGTCCATTAGCATACATTGAATATTACTGTTTTTGTACAGTAGATGTGAATTAAACCCTGCAGCTAGTGATTGGCAGTGTCAGTATCATAGGATTCCTACAGTACAGATAGAAGTCATTTGGTCTATTGAGTTTGCACCGCCCCACTGAAAAGCATCCCACCAGACCCAATCCCCACCCTATACTCGTAACTCTGCATTTACCACAGCCACCTAGCCTGCATAATCCTGGACATTGTGGGGTAATTTAGCATAGTTAATTTGCCTAACTTGCAGATCTTTGGACTGTGGGAAGAAACTGGAGTACCCAACAGAAACCCATGCAAACACAGGGAAAACATACAAACTCCACACAGTCACCCAGAGTGGAATTAAATCTGGGTCTCTGGCACTGTGAGGCAGCAGTGCCAACCACTGTGCCACCATGTCACCCTGTCCTTTTAACAACACAGTAGCTTTCAATTAGCCTTCCTACAAAGTTACTACTACAAGTGTGGAGTCTTATTCCTTCATGATTACATTTTTTCACAATTTAAATTTTTTCTTTTTTTCTTTCTTTTCCTTTTCCTCTCCCTTAATCTAACCTGTGTGTCTGTCTCTATTTCTCTATCTTATCTGATTTGACATTGAATTCATCTTCCTCTTTAATCC
This sequence comes from Rhincodon typus, assembly GCF_021869965.1. NCBI lineage: Eukaryota > Metazoa > Chordata > Chondrichthyes > Orectolobiformes > Rhincodontidae > Rhincodon > Rhincodon typus. The sequence goes on along the minus strand of NC_063335.1, from coordinate 65,172,834 downwards.
TTGTTTCATTTGTTTTGCCTATCTGGTTGGGGGTTGGTGGGGTACCCTGTTCATGTGGGTTTTCCATTGCTGTTACCCTTAGTGTGCTGCTGTCAGTCACATTTTCAGCAACTCTGTGGGCAACTACTGTTGAGCTGAAAAACACAGGGGTGACCTAAATAACGGCAGGAACTGTTAGGTGCCCTTCTACAGCAAAATCTAATTTAAAGATACCACAGGTAAATTCATAAATACAGTGGTTTCCCACGTAATAGTTGCAATTATACATCATATCAGCAATTCAAACATCTTGAGGAATCTACACGTTATGCAACTCAAAAATATAAATTTCTAAAATAGTATACAAAGCCAGACCAATGTTAAGCAATTGACTGAAGTCTACAGTACTTACAGTCGTTTTAGTGAACTCAGATGATTGAAGGTTCCAGCAGGAATTCTTGATATTTTATTGTTGTGTAAGAATCTGAGAAATGAACAAGACAAGTTAATAAAAATAATCAAGTTTGCTTCTAGCCATCTCCTTATTAAGTATATTGCATAAAGAAAATAATATTTCTGTAAACTAACTGCATTACTTATTTCTATTATGTTTTCTTTAATCTTAGTAGCATACTGTAAAAAAAGGATTCCACGTCTGAAAACAAGCTGGTTAGTTTAATCTTATTGTTTAACTGGCTGGCAATTTAGTTACAATGTAGACTTTTATGGGCTTTGACTATACAGAACAAACGTATCTGACAAAGCTCACGCCTATCAAATGTTTTCACAAGTTTAGCATGCACATAGTAATATATCAATCTTTGCTTAACAGTATTATGGGTCAAGCTACGCAATACGGACTGCAGTGGTTCAAGAAGGCAGCTCACTGCCACCTTCACCAGGGCAAATAGCATGGGCAATAAATGCTGGCTGAACCAGCGATGACCACATCTGATGAATGATTTTCTTTAATAAAATAAGCTGAGCTATCATTCACTGAACAAGTGCCAGCCGCAATCCCTGTTAGCACACTTGCCCCAAAGGTCAGAGGTTCATGTCTGATTCTAGGATTTGAGCGCATAGTTTAGGTTGATATTTTAGTGTTCTGCATTGTCAGAGGTGTCAACCAGGTCTTTATTTATCTGTCTTGATGGATATTAAAGATTCTATGGCCTATTCAAAGAAATGAATGCATTCCCCTGGTGACCTTGCCAATACAAACAAAAATGGATAGGTTATATGCAACCATTTGTCTACTTAACAGAAATGATTTCACTTCAAATTGATTCATTATTTATTTAGCATTTGGAATATTTCTAAGTCATGATCAGAAGTACTATCTAAATGGAATTTCTTTTTGTCAGTGCATTGCATATCTGTACTATTAATCTCCTATCCTCTGGTGTGACAGACTAGTGCTTTCTATCCAATTTGAGGATTAGTGTATGTTCTGACAGACTAATCTTTATGATCTGATCTGACACACTATTATTGGTGCTTAGGTAGACAAACAAGAGGTGTTCTTCCAGCCTCCTATTTGTCTACCTTGGATTCCAGCAACTGCAGGTTTTTTTGTCTCTATTATTTGTGCTTGCCTGGGAGTCCAATGTGGAATGTCTGATTCAGTTGAAAGATCAATTACAGAGCATCTTCAAATTCACACAATCATTTGCTTAGTGACAAGATTCCATTTATGGCCATTTAATTTCACCTAGTCTCATGTATGTTCCTACATATCCTTTTAACTTCATACTGCTATTAGCGAACGTGAAACTCTTACTGGTTTTGTGGTAGTCAACACTTCCATTCCCTCAAGTGATCTCAAGTGTAATAAGGTGAGATATTTGTGAATGGCCATGATTAATTTATGCTTTTGTTTGTACTATTCACTACATTTACATAAATACATAAACACAAAAAAGAAAAAAATAGTGCAGTAGTAGGCTATTCAGTCCCTGCAGCCCGTTCTGCTATTTTCTAAGATCATGGTTGATCTGATTGTGACCTCAACTGTCTGCACTCAAACGCACTGACTCCCTTATTGATCAAAAACCTATTCATCTCAGCCCTGAATATACTCAAACACCATGCCTCCACTGCTCCCCAGGAAGAGAATTTTACAGATTAATGACCTCTGAGAAGACAAGAACATCATCATCTCAGTCCTAAATGAGATCTCTTCCCCAATTCCTAAACTGTACTTCTTAATTCTAGTCTTCCCACGAGGAGAAACAATCACTCAGGGTCCACCATGTCAATTCCCTTCAGGATCTTGTACATTTCAATAAAATCACCCATCTTTCTTCTAAATTCTAATGCGTATAGACCTAACCTGCTCAACCTTTCTTCTTACAATAAGCCCTTCATCCCAATAAAAAGTTGAGTGCACCTTCTCTTAAGCGCTTCAATAAAGTCATAGAATTCCTAAAGGGTGGAAGCAGACCATTCAGCCCTTCGAGTAACACCGCCCCTCTGACCTGCATCCCACCCAGACTCAACCCCATATCCTGTAACCCTGAATCTCCCATTGCTAATCTACCTAGCCTGCATATTCCTGGAAACCATGGGCATTTAGTGTAGCCAATCCACCTAACTTGCACATCTTTCGACTGTGGGAGGAAACCAGAGCACTCGGAGGAAATTCACGCAGACACGGGGAGAATGTGCAAATTCTGCACAGTCACCCGAGGCTGGAATCAAACACAGGTCCCTGGTGCTGCGAGGCAACAGTGCTAACCACTTAATGCGGTTAATGTATTTATATATTTTTATTCAAATAAGGACACCAAAACTGTATACAATATTCCAGTAGTCTCATCAAGATCTTGCACAGCTGAGTAAATCTTTCCTACATTACTATTCCATTTCATTTGCAATAATTATCAATATTTCATTTCGCTTTCTATCACTTGGGGTACGTGCAAAGTGCTTTGATTATTCATGTACCAGGGCACATGATACAACCCTGTACCATATAGTTCTGAACTATCCCTCCATTCAAATAACATACATCTCAAAATGGACAAGTTCACATTTTCCCACATTATTCTGCATCTGTCAATTCTTTGTCCACTCACATAACCCATATAAATCCCCTTGAAGACTCTTTCTGTCCATTTGACAACTTACTGTCCACCTATCTTTGTATCATCAGCAAAGTAAAGAAAAAATTAGCAATTTTATATGTAGTACCTCAGGCCACCTTAAAGCCCTTCTAACCAATTTACTGTTTTACAAAGATGGTTGTAATTGTCCTAACTGTATTGCTTAATGTAATTGTAGAAACCAGATTAAAATAATTGTGTTCATGATTGTTGTCAGAAACAAATTTCATACCTCCCTTTTGTCTATGATCAACATATTTGCATATGGATGTATCTTCTTGGCCCTGAACTGATTTACTCAATTTTAATAACCCAGGTGAATGCTTTTGTATAGTTAAAAATGAAAGGTTATTTTATTTCTCACATACATGCCCTGGAGGCTAACAAAAAAAAACCTGACGAAGGGGCTATGCTCTGAAAGCTTGTGTTTTCAAATAAACCTTTTGGACTATAACCTGGTTTTGTGTGATTAGGTAGAGTACCAGATAAATACAAATTTAGATACAACTGAAAATAAACAGTAACTATAAAAATAAAGTTTAATTCTGTCTCTATTTTATGTAAACTGAATATTTTTTAGTTGTGATGATGCTTTGGCTGGTCTGAAAGTTCTTAGAAAGTAGTGTTCCCTCAGTAGCTGTGTAGTTTCTTGTAGTGGATCTGTCTGGAGATGATTTCTCAAGTGAACTTTAAGACAAAACAGGTTAGAGAAGGGACATCTACTCTCTCTTTCAAAACATTGTAGCTAATTAGTTGGCTGCTTAGATACTGTGGCTGTGGGACAGTATTTATTTGCAGGAATTTCTCAATGGAATTCACTCGAAAACTGGTTTGATTTTTGTTAATGTCACCTTTTAACAGTGAGCAAAGATTGCTGTCTCGCAAGTAGTGTTGAGTCACTGTTCAAAATGTACTGTTGGACTTCAATAAACAAACAATCTAGATTGCTGTTTCTCTCCTCCTGTGTTTCAATCAGTCAAAGGCCTTTGTGTTTGAAAGGTAAATCGTATCTTACAATATTGAATAGGTTTTATTTTTACATTTACCTTTATCCACAGTGAGTCACATCATATAGAATGTCATCTTTGTATTCTGTCAAGATATAATAGTTTCTCAATCCACAACAGATATTTAGTGGCCCTCAGAAGTATCTTGACTTTCTGTCTTTCAAAAGGTAGCCTTCAGAATATAGTTTTAAAGCTTTGTATTACCATTGTGCCTGTACTTGTTGTGATATGTCTTAAATATTATAAATGGCAATTTATGAAAACACAGCAATAGGTTGACTAAGGATATGTTGATGGATCTGAATCAACTGTGTGAATATTGTATCTTGCTGTATAGCCTGGGAATTTTTCCATAGTGCAATAAGTTGTATTTCAGCCAGTGTTATTGGGATCAGACATCAGCTATTGGGACTAACTAAAGTTTTGAAGTCAAGCTAAATTAAATAATTAAATGCTGAATTTTAATAATTCTAATAATTATTATTATTTTAGCTTCTCATATTGTACTTGGGATTAGCACAATCCTGATTCATCATCCATCTCTATTCCCTCCTACTTGTCACCATGTCTTTTAATCCAATCTTAGGCCTTCCTCTTTCACTTCCTCTTGGAGACACCATCTCCATTACATATTGCTTCTAATTTCCTCTCTTTCCGTGCAACATTTCAATTTCTCCTTGACTACTTTCTTCACTACTCTCACAATATTCATTGACTCTGTGACGTCCTGGTTACAAATTTTCTTCTTTCTCACTACTGCACACATATGCATCTCAGTAGTGTCCAATTGTTGTTCCTCTCTCCTTGATGTTATCCAAATTTCTGCATGACATAACTAGGCTGGACTTACAATGATCTTATAGATTCTTCCTTTCAGTTTCAGCAATACTATTCTATCACGTTACACTCTACAAAACCTCATCCAATTACTCAAACCAAAGCTAATCTATTACTTAAGTTTCAATTCCACATTTTTATCTTTTAATGCCACTAACCTCAGCTGCTTGAAACAAATTACTTTCTCCAAGGCTTCACCCATAACCTTTACACCTAAGTTCTAAATTCTATTGAATAGAAATGAAACTTGCTGGATAGATGCTCATTAGGAAACATCCTTCAAGAGGACCAAGGAATTGAAATCTTTGGCACAAATCCTTTGTGCAAACCTTACATTCTTATCTCTGCTACAAGTTAATCAGCAAGTCCTAACAATATCTGTGCTGGTCTAATTAAAAATATAGTGAAAGCATTGTGGCTTCATACTAACCTTTTGAAATGGGATTTTATTGAAAATTAAAGCTGAATGGAGTTTAGGTATTTGGCACATGAAGTTTCTTCTTATTGTGTCATTGCTTGCTGTTCACAGAACAAATGTATATATATCAGAGATAGTAGGAACTGCAGATGCTGGAGAATCTGAGATAACAAGGTGTAGAGCTGGATGAACACAGCAGGCCAAGCAGCATCAGAGGAGCAGGAAAGCTGACGTTTCGGGCCTAGACCCTTCTTCAGAAAAAAATGTATATATACGATGGGTTAATATTAAATTAACAAAATATCCTGGATATAGGGCCAAAGGCATGAACAGACTGCTATTCAGCAAACATTGCAAAGCCATTAATTCTTTATTTTCCAGAATTTTCTAAAGAAAATGCAGAAAGGTTGACATGTCCATTAATTTACTTTGGCAGCATTTCAACCATTTACACAGGGAGTGGATGTGCTTGTCAGAACCCATGTCTGTCAAATATATTGAATCATTATCCAATCAATTAACTTCAAGTATATTATGCTAACTTTTACAAAATTATTGTACTTGTGAACTGTACTATGCCATTTCTAAGCAGAAACATTTGCGGCACAATTTGTTTAAATCAAAACCCTAAAAATGTATCAATATAGATAAAACTATTAGTTCATTTCAATGTAACTAATAAGCTATTCTTGCTAAATTTGCCTAAAGAACATAGTGAACCAGATGTTTTTATTTAAACAACAATCAAAAATGATTTCATAGTCATTATTAGACACTTAATTCCAAATTTTTACTCAATTCAATTCAACAGATTTTGTGGCAACATTATAACTGGGGTCTCCAGAACATTAGAGATAACAAGGTGTAGAGCTGGATGAACACAGCAGGCCAAGCAG
>NC_063335.1:65144134-65166093 GCF_021869965.1 Rhincodon typus | reverse complement strand
TGAGGCGATGCATTTTGGAAGGTCTAATCCAGATGGAAAATCCAGATGCTCACTGCCGATCACAGCCCTACCACTGCACATAGACACATTGCCCACTTGTCATCAGTGTCACTGCACAGAGACACACTGCTTACTGTTGATCATAGCCCTGCTGCTGCACAGAAATGCATTACTAACTGCTGATCACAGCACGGTTTCTGCATAGCGACACACTTTTCAGTGCTGATCAGTAAATGGCAGAACCCTTAAGAATACTGGTAGACAGAGGGATCTGGGTGTACAGGTACAAAGGTCACTGAAAGTGGCCTCGCAGGTGGCGAAGGTTGTCAACAAGGCATATGGCATGCTTGCCTTCATCGGCCAGGGCATTGAGTTTAAAAATTGGCAGGTAATGTTGCAGCTTTATAGAACCTTAGTTAGGCTGCAGTTGGAATATTCTGTTCAATTCTGGTTGCCGCATTACCAGATGGATGGTGACTTTGGAGAGGGTACAGAAAAGACTTACCAGGATGTTGCCTGGTATGGAAGGCATTAGCTATGAGAAGAGGTTGGAGAAACTTGGGTTGTTCTAACTGGAATGATGGAGGTTGAGGGGCGACCTGTTGAGGTCTACAAGATTATGAAGGGCATGGACAGACTGGACAATCAGAAGCTTTTTCCCAGGGTGGAAGAGTCAGTTACGAGGGGCCATAGGTTTAAAGTGCGAGGGGCAAGGTTTAAAGGTGATGTATGAGGCAAGTTTTTTACACAAGGGTGGTGGGTGCTTGGAACTCACAGCCAGGGGAGGTAGTGGAATCAGATACGATAGTGACTTTTAAAGGGCATCTTGACAAATACACGAATAGGATGGGAAAAGAGAGATATGGTCCCGGAAGGGTAGGGGGTTTTAGTTGTGAAGGGCAGCATGTGGGTGCAAGCTTGGAGGGCCGAAGAGCCTGCTCCTGAGCGGTAATTTTCTTTGCTCTTTGTATCCTCCCGAGGTAGTAAAAATGGATAAGGGCAGAAATTTACAACCCCCTGCTTTTGTGTTACAAGGCATGCATTGTGTCTCTGTGCAGTGGCACTGCGTTTATCAGCAATGTGCACTGTGCCACTGTGTAGTGATTGGCAGCCAGTGAGTTTCTGTCCAGTGGGCGTTCTGTGATCAACAGTGAGAACTCTGTTCTACCCCTGTGCAGCAGCAGTGCCGTGATCAGCAGTGAACACTGTGTCTATGCATTGGAAGTGCAATGATCAGTGTTATCTCCGTGCAGTGACCGTACTGTGATTAACAGTTAAGCACTGTGTCGCTCTGCAGAGATTAGCAATGTACAGAAACAGTGAGCAATGCGCCTCCGCGCAGCGGCCCCGTAGGGGCTTGTATTGGGGGCGGGGCCGGGGCCTACAGTCACGTGACACACTGTTTACATCCTCAGCTGTTTTGCCGTCGGACTTGAGGAAGAGCGTTGGCGAGACGGAGAGATAGACCGAGAAGGGGGCCTTAGCCTTGCGGCCTCATCGTCCCCGTCCAGCTTCCACCAAACGGTGTGTGTCGCGGGGTTCTTATTTGTAAAGATATGTGTGAGGAGCGCGGTGGTGCTGTCACCCCGCTTGTCCCTTGCCGGGTGGCCTGGAGTTTCTGACTTTCCCCGGTTTGAGTGGGCCGTGCTCTTATCCCCCATTCCCCCAATCCCCACCACAACTCGGCTCCCGGACGTCCTCCCGGCCCGCAGTCTCTGCAGGAGGCCTGACGCCTGTGAGGGTGGGCCCGGGGTGACGGGGAAACGGGATTGTGCAGGCCCGGTTTTTGGAGAGTGTGAGGAGCAGACAGACTGGCTCCTTTTGTCTTTATTTGCTGCACGATGCTACGGATATATGAGCAACTGAGCCCAGTGATCACGCTCTGTCTGCTCACACTGACCAACTCCTTCACTCTGAACTCTCCCATAGTCTGCCAGCGTTAACTACTCTCCCTTTGATCTCTTCTGGAGGAAGTACTAATCTCGCCTTTTCATAACTAGCTGTGCTTTGTTATATTTTTCCAGTCATTGAAGTCCTGAGTCGTGAACTTAGCATGTAAAGTGCCGGGGTTTCTGCTAACGTCGTCATTGTTTTTTTTCTTGGCAGCGATCTCTAACATGGTATGCTGGGAGTTGAAGTTTTTAAGGGACTTATTTACCCGTTTAACTACTCACGCAGTAGTCAAAGCAAACATTCGGAGAGAGAAGGTTTTAAATACCGCCTTCCATTATTTCTGCTGGTGAAGTGGACAATCGACATGTCTTCTTTTTGTTTGCAGGTTTGAAGAAAAGACCGACGTGGGAATGCTGCTGATTTTTATTTTCTATAACTTTGCTTGAGATTTGCTGCCAAATTTCCAGCCTGTACCTTGCAAGGTTATGTTATTGTTAATCATACACTGTTGTGAGGAAGGCCACTAGATTTCTTTTTTTTGGTCTGGACATGACTGAGGTTTTGTGCATGTTTATCTAAAACTTGAGTATTTTTACGGTACCTTGTTGAATTCATGTTAACTTGTTGTAAAAGTTGTTTCATAACCTCTAACTGGGTAATCAAACTGCAGGAGGCCTTTTGATTTTTTGCAAATGGTGTGTAAGACCCTGTGCTCGGCTTGGAATTTAGTTTGTTACCTAGGGTCCTGCTAGTAATAGGGCACAGTGTCATTTCTCTTCTTGTGAAACAGTTTTTCAGCAAATCATAATTAGGATTCAAGTGAAGAACCATTGTCCCAAAGGTCTTTGCCTCTAAAAGCAATGGGAAAACAAGAAAAACTACAAAGGGCTAATGTTTTTGCTTTGATTTTTCATGTAGAGCTTCATCTGATGACATGCATTGGAAAATTGCAGATCCAGTTCTCATTATTGCCTTCCTAAAAATAGGGTTGTGCATCTGCAGCTGAAGGGGTGCATGTTGAGAAAATGAGTCCATGTATGTAATCTGAAGAGAAGAAAATGCTTCATTACAGAACTTGAAGTTTTGCTTAAGTTATTACTTGTTTCTTTTTGTGATTTTCAAGTTATTCCTGTTAGATGCATGGAAACAAATCGGACCAGTATAACAAGAAAAAATCTCTCCATACTGGAGTTAAATAAGAAGTAGAAGGAGAACAATGAAGACTGGTTTGGTGTTTATGTCTTTGAGCAGTTCCATATTATTGAACTTCTTTGTGAGAGTATTATATTTACTTGCTATTCAACTAATGTACATTAATGAAAAGTTTAAAGCATTAGGGAAAGTTTGAAGCTGGTTAGGAGGAGACTTTACTCAAAGTGGAATGTATATTAAATACACTTCAGAAAAGTAGCTTATAGAAGACCAGTTCTGAAGTGACACTGGTAATAAAATTTTATTCATTTGTAGGCTTTAGCATCTGAGTAGTATGGATTGGGCCTAAGACATTATCACAATTGCATTTTTATGCAGAAAACATTGAAATTAGAAATAATTTTGAAAAACTTTGAAAGCATAGATGTTTTTAAACAGGACATGCTGAATTATTTTTTTGAAGATGCATGATTGCATGTATGAATATATTGCTGCAATCTTTTGGGCAGTATGTTTTTTTTGTGTCCAGTTCGTGATTTTTTTTCCAAAAATATTTTTGTGGACATGACATCACATTCTAATCATAAAGCTTCACAAACTTAATTGAAATGAGTAGATGTTCTCACTACAGAAGCATGTTCTGGCAAAAAGAAAACTTGTTGCTTCTAACTTTTTCTGTTTTTAAATCCATGGTATAAAGGAATTGCATTATAGAGAGCCTTAGGATATTGTTTGTAAGGTATTTCAGAAGTAAATATGATAAATCTATTTGATCTGTTGCAGGTACTTACTTAATCCACAATTTTAATATGAAATGCATCATGGTGGAACTGGAGAATTTGCTTTGCACTTTGAAGTCGAGGGAATTTATGGATGCAGTTTCTTTGGCTAAGAATAAAATTAAACATTGCATTTTTTGTTTATTGCACTATAGTAACTAAATTTCTGATTTAAATTAACACAATTAAAGCCTTAGAATGATCTATTATCAACGTTCAACATTGAAATTGAAATAGAAATAGGCCATTCAACATCAACCTATTTTCTCATTCAGTTACAACATAGCTGATCTGTACCTCAAATCCATTTATCATTTGTTCCATTTCGCTTAATACTCTTGCCCGGCAAAAATGGTCGGTTCCAGGCTTGAAGGTTCCAATTGACTGCACATCCACTATTATTGTGTGATCAGTCAGTGACAACACTCTTCCATGTATAAAAACCAAAAGAACTGCGGATGCTGTAAATCGGGAACAAAAACAAAGTTGCTGGAAAAGCTCAGCAGGTCTGGCAGCATCTGTGAAGGAGAAACAGAGTTAACATGTTGGGTCTGGTGACCCTTCCTCAGAAGGAAACGTTAACTCTGTTTTCTCCTTCACAGATGCTGCCAGACCTGTTGAGCTTTTCCTGCAACTTTGTGTTTTTTACTCCTTCCATGTGTATTTTGATGATACTCAGCACTGCCTTATGACTATCTCCTTAGAATCATAGAGACATACAGCATGGAAACTGTCCAACCGTGCTGAATGTAATCCCAATCTAAACTAGTACCACCTGCCTGGTCCTGGCCTATATCCCTCCAAACCTTTCCTTCATGTATCTGTCCAAATGTCTATTAAACTTTGTAATTGTGCACGCATCCACCACTTCCTCAGGAAGTTCATTCCACGTGCAAACCATCATCTGTGTTTTAAAAAAAAAATTGCATCTTTGTCTTTTAATCTCTTTCCTCTCACCTTAAAAATGTGCCCCCGAGTCTTGAAATCCCCCATCCTAGGGAAAAGACAACTATCATTTACTCTGTCTATACCTCTCGTTATTTTGTACACTTCTATTAGGCAGCCTCAACCTCCTGTGCTTTAGTGAACAAAAAAAAGTCCCAGCTTTTTTTTTTATAACTCAAATCTTCCATACCTGGCAGCATTCTGATAAATCTCTTCTGAATCCTCTCCAGCTTGATTATATCCTTCCTATAACTGGGCAGCCAGAACTGGACACAGTATTCCAGAAGAGGCTTCACCAATGTCCTGTACAATATGCCTTCAAAACTCCTATGGACTGAGCAAATGCCTTTTGATCCTCCATTGTTTCTGATTTGGGGTTATATGTTTGGTGTCAATTTTTTTTTTAATGAACAGAAATTCCTTCCAATTAAACAGTGGGAAGACCAAAATAATTTGATCCTAGATTTCCGGTGCAGCTCTGGCTGGCCATTTGCTTTGTGCCTCCGTCGTCTTGAACTCATTGCATTTGTTGCTGTCCATATCCTAATCAGCACCAAGTCCATTTCATCCTTTCTGCTATGTTTGCTGACTTGTTCTAGCTCCTAATCTGGCAGTGCCTTCACTTCAAACATGTGTTGTTTTTAATCCTTCCGTGGCTTTGTACTTCCTTTATTTTATGTAACTTCCCGCCTACAATCGTCAGACATTTCTATCCTTTGACTTTTCTAGTTCTCCTTTCCTTTTAAGGCACTTCTTAAACTTACCTCTTTGACCATGTCTGTTCTAATATCTCTGCATGGCTTGGTGCCAGATTTTTGTCTGACAGCACCAGTGAAGTGTTTTAGGTTGTTTTATTATATCAGAGCTACTATATAATTGCAAATTGTCATCAATGCCTCGATTTCCATTGTGTGCTGTGTAGAGAAACTATTTCCTGATTTTTCATTCCAAAACAGCCTGGCTACAGTTTTAAGATTGTACTTTCTTGTCTGCATTCCCTACCACGGCAAATGGTACTTTCTGTTTATTCACTCATGAAGTATGGGTGACCCTGACTGAGCCAGCATTTCTTGACAATTGCTTGTTGCCCTTAAGAATGTGGTGATGAGCTGCCTTCTTGAACCACTGCGATCCATTTCGCATAGGTAAAACCCCAATGCCATTAGGGAGAGAGTTCCAGGATTTTGACCCAATCATGTAGGGTGATGTCAATGATATATTTCCAGGCCAGGATGGTGGGTGGCTTGGAGGAGAACTTGCAGGTGGTGACATTCCCATGTATTTTCTGTCCTTGTCTTAGTAGATGGTGGTGGTCATAGGTTTGGAAGGTACTGTCAGAAGGGCCTGGTGAATTTCTGTCGTGTGTTTTGTAGATGATACACACTGGGGTTACTAAGTGTTGGTGGTGAAGAGAATGGATATTAATGAATGTGGTGCCAATTGAGTGGGCCATTTAGTCTGGGATGTTGTCAAGCTTCTCTAGAATTGATGAGTTCAGCTTCAAACAGACAAGTTGGGAGTATTTCAGCACACTTCTGACTTGTGCTTTGCAGATGATAGGCAGGCTTTGGGGAGTCAGGTGAATGACTCACAGGATTCCTAGCTTGTGATCTGCTCTTATTGATGCAGTATTTACATGGCTAGTCCTCTTCAGTTTCTGGTGATTGGTAACCCCAGGACCTTAATAGTTTGGGATTCAGTGATGGTAATGCCGTTGAATGTTTGAGGGATGACAGTTAGATTCTCTTGTTGGAGCTGGGTATTGTCTGGCACTTGCATGGCATTAATATTATCTGCCACTTTTCAACCCAAACCTATACATTGTCTAGATCCTGCTGCATTTGGACATGGATTGCTTCAGCACCTGAGGAGTTGCAATTGGTGCTGAACATTGTCCAATCATCAACGAACATCCCCACTTCTGAATTTATGACCGAGCGAAGGTTATTGATGAAACAGCTGAAAATGGTTGGGTTTAGCACACTCCCCAGAGGAGCACCTTGCAGGGAGTACAAGTCATCAGGACTGTTGCTGAAATGTTGTCAGCATCCATAGTCTTTGCGGTATTCAGTGCCTCCATCCGATTCTTGATATCACGTAGATTGAATCGAATTGACTGAAGGTTGGCATTTGTGATGCTGGAGACCTCGGAGGCAGCCGAAATGGATCATATCTTGGCACTTCTGGCTGAAAACTGTTGCAGTTGCTTCAACCTTACCTTTTGCCTTGTCGTTCTGGGTCCCCCAATGTTGTGATGGGAATATTTGTGGAGTTGTTTCCTGAAATTAGATGTTTTAATTGTCCACGACTATTTATGACTGGATATGACAGCAGAACTGTTGAGCTTTGATCTGATCTGTTGTGAAATCGCCTAGCCCTGTCTTTCACTGTTACTTGTGCTGTTTTGCACTCAAGTAGTTTTTTTTTGCCACATCATCAAGTCGACACCTCATTTTTAGGCAAGCCTGATGCTGCTCCTGGCATGCTGTCCTACACTCTTCGTTGAATCTGGCTCAGTGTTAATGTTAGAATGGTCAACATGTCATGCAGTGAGGTTACAGATTTCATTTAAGTACAGTTCTGCTGATGATGGCCCACAGCACCTCTGTGGGTGCCCAGTCTTAGTTGCAACATCTGTTTGAAGTCTGTCCTATTTAGCGCTGTGATAATGTTAGTTAACACAATGGATAGTATTCTCAGTGTGAAGGCTGGACTTCATCTCCATAAAGACTGTGCGATGGTCACTCTTAGCAAGACTTTCATGGTGTATCTGCTGTAGGCAGATTGCTGAGAATGAAGTTTATACTTTTCCTTCTCATTGATTTCCCTCACTACCTGCATATCAAGTCTGGCAGATATGACCTTTAAGATTCAGCCAGCAGAATTAGTAGTGGTGCTGGATGGTGAAATCCCCTACTTGGAGTATTCTCTGCGTCCTTGCCACCTTCAGTGCATCCTTCAAGTTGTAATCAATATGGTGGAGCATCGATCCATCAGATGATTTGAGGGCGCGGGAAGGGGTTATGTGGTTAAAAAGCTGGACGTTTCCTTGTCCATGTTACTTCTGATGCCATGACACTTCATGGGGTCTGGAGTCAATGTCGAGGATTCTCACACAGCTCCCTTCTGATTATATACCACAGTACTGCTACCTATGCTGGATCTGCCCTACCATTGGGACTGGCCATACTAGGGATAGTGGTGGTGATAGTGTGGTTGTTATCTATGTGTGAATGTAACTGTAAGGCTATTGGTTGACTAGTCTATGCAAAAGCTTTCCCAATTTTGGCACTAGCCTTTAAATGTTAGTAAGGAGGACTTTCAGGGTCGATAGGGCTGTATTTCCAGTTGTCATTTTGGTGGCTGGTTCAATGCCAGGCAGTCCATCTAATTTACTTTTTTTTTCTATTTTGTTTGATACAACTTTATTGCCTACTCAGCCATTTCAGAGGTCTGTTAAGAGTCAAAAACATTGCTATGGGGCTGGAGTCACACTTAGGCCAGACCAGGTAAGGACAGCAGTTTCCTTCCCTAAACGATATTAGTGAACCAGATGGGTTTTTACAATAATTGGCATAGCCAATGCTGGCCTCTTTTAATTCCTGATTTTTTTTTTTATTGGATTCAAATTCCACTATCTGCTGCTGGGGTATTTGATGCTGGGTTTGTAGAACGTTATGGGAGTCTGGATTTGAGTCCACTCCTCATCATCGTTTTAGAGATCTCAACTTTCTAAGGAATGACAGCATCATACTCAATTTCACTGCTGTATCTGTCCAAGGCTAATATATTTTCTGATGCATGAAACCAAATGTTGTTGGAAGTTGGTAGTGTAGTTCTAATGCCACTGGACTAGTAATCCAGTACTTCAGGCTTATGTTTGCTGAGCCTGGGTTTGAATCCCACCATTGTAGATGGTGCAGCATCACATAATTTTTATTGTACTTCATCTCCATTGACAGAAAGGCCAGTATTCCTTTTGGATAACTTCTTGTAACAGGCACTGAAAATGTGAAACACTTGTGGAGGCAAATGTACTAAATTAGTACATTGGCAACATCCTGTGCTCTAGTGAAATAAAAAATAGTTGCAATAAAGAATGTAGTAATGAAATTGGGTACAATCAAAATAGAGTATAATAATGAAGCATTGCAGATGCTGGAAATCTGAAACAAAAACAAAATACTGAAGAAAATCAGCAGGTCTGGCAGCATCCGTAAACAGAGTTAATGTTTTGAGTCTAATGACAGTTTTTTTTTCCCAGAGTTCACCATTCTAAAGAAGAACCATTGGACTCAACATTAGAGATAGTATTAGCTTTGTTTGTCTCTCCACAGATGACAGCAGACACGTTGAGTTTATCCAGCACTTTGTTCTTGTTGAAGATTTCCAGCATCTGCAGTATTTTTCTTTTATTTCGTTAAATCAGATCGTATTTGAGTAACTTGTTGGGTGAAGTTGATGAGGCTAATATGTTTGCAAATTTTTTTTCAAAGTGGATATACACAAAGTTCTGCTTAATAGCCTTGTTAGTAAAACGCAAGTTAAAGTTGCAGTGGCTGGTGCAGAGTAGTGAATGGTTAGGTATGGGAATGACTAATATTTTTACATACAATGAAAAAAAAATCAATGGATATACTAAGCACAATTCTAACCTTCTTCTAACTGCAATACTCAGAACTGTTGTCATTAGAGACCAATTAACACCTGTGCATGTATGTACATAATCATTGAAGATGACAGGCCAAATTAGAAAGATTTATGCAATCCTTGACTTCAATTAACATAGACAGAGTACAAAAGCAAACCAATCCTGGTTAAGCCTCAGTTGGAGGCGCTGTGCCCAATTCTTTCTACCATCCCTCAGGAAAGATGTCCTAGACCTTCAAAAGAGGACAGAATAGATTTACTAGGATGAAAAAGTGGAGAATATGTGAACTTTTTCTCCTTTTGGAGCAAAGAAAATATAGTATTGAAAATCTTAAAAAGATTTGATAGAGGAATGAAGAAGAATTACTTCCAACAGAGAATTATTTCTGTTTCCTAGCCTTCTATCAGTGATATAACAGATAACTGTGGTGAAAGAACCAGAAGTAACGTAAGAAATTTTTTCCTAATGTGTTTGAATTGTTGTGATCTGTGATATACCTGGCAGTGGAAGCAGGTTCAATAATTTTTAAAGTGATTGGATAAATACGTTAAGTGGGGAATTACAGGGTTAAAGGAAGAGAGTTGAGGTAATGGTCTTCAGAAATTTGATTGGGTAGCTCTCCCAAAGGTCTAACTGAAAGCAAGATATGCTGATTGGCCTCCTTCTGTTATATATATCCTGATTCTACCTGTCCACTAACTTTTAGTAATTTTGTGTACTTCTACCCCTCCTGACCTCTTAGCCTTCCACTATCAAGGAAGCACTCTGATTTGTTCTCTGAACTAAACAGAGACATGTTAAGGTGAATCTGAGTGAATGCTATCTGGCATGTTTGATTTTTCTCTACATTGTAAAAACAGTTACAATACATGCATTTGACAAGCCTACCATTTTCTTATCATTTAATTATGGTCCTTGCCATTACCTTTAAATTCATTCATAGGAAGTGGGTGTTGCTGGCTAGGCCTGGTGAATGTGATAGTGGGCTGCCTTCTTGAACCATCAATTCTTGGAGGGTAGGGACAGACGCATGTTTATTATGTGGGGAGTTCCATGATTTTGACCTTTTGGTCATGAAGGAATGGTAATGGAATGTCACTTTGGGACCTGCAGGTGGTGCTGCTCCCATGTATCTGTTGCCTATGCCCTTCTAGCTGTTATAGATCATTAAATTTAGAAGATGTTATCAAGCAAGCCTGGATTAGTTGACATTAGCTTACCCACATTAACCTTTGCCACTGTCTTTTTCATTGTTGTAGTTTTTTTTTTCTGTTGGCTTTTGTATCCCTTCCCTTTGGTTCATGTTGCTTTCCCATATTTGTTGCCTTTTAATGTCTATTTCCCCTTGTGCTGGATTTCCACTCCTGCCGCATTTATGTGAGGCATACTGCCTCATGATTTCTTGATTAACTACACAGACAAAGGCTTTACCTTTTGGGGCTATATGTACAGGCTTTATACTGTGCCAAATACCGATTGAATATTGAGATTCAGAGGAAAAGGAAAGCTGACATTTCAGGTCGAGAGCCTTCTTCAGAATCCCGACCCGAAATGTCAGCTTTCCTGTTCCCCTGCTGCCTAGCCTGCTGTGTTCCTCCAGTTCCACGCTTTGTTATCTCTGACTCCCAACATCTGCAGTTCTTGCTATCTCATTTATTGAATATTTACCACTTTTGTAGACTTGCTCATTAATATTTGCACCCAATTTACTATACTCTATATTCTCTGCACTTTTTTTTTGAGTCTTTGATGTAAAATTTCTGAGTCTCTTGTTCAAACCTATTTTCAAATTGAATCGTATTGGCCAAGACTTTGTCAAAATAATGGGGAGGCTAATAGCATATATGTATAGGAACTGCAGGAAATTTGTGAAAATATTAATTTGGTTTCTGCCCATTGAATTACATTGAGTGGTCTAAAATTGCTGTATTTACATGGTAGAGTTAGAACTAAACTTGCCATAGAAAGTTAAGCCATATAATTTTAAGCCCAAGCACCATTTAATAATTTGGCATCTTATCTACAAATATTCACTGTACTATGTTAAACAGTAGCAGTATACCAACTACAAGACACTCTACAAGAATCCAGTAAAGTTCCTTAGACAGCACCTTTCAAACGAGTCACCTAGAAGCTTGAGTGCAGCAGATGTCTTGAGATGGCACCATCTTGAAATTCCTTTCCCAGCCACTCACTACCCCGTCTTGAAAACATACTGTCATTCTTTTACTGTTGTCTGTTAAGATCCTGGAACTCCCCCTCTAATGGCTTTGTGGGTATATTCACACTAAATGAACTGTAGAGGTTCAAATGGACAGCCGACCACCTTCAAGGGCAAGTAAGGATGGGCAATGATTGCTGTTGCAGCCAGTGAAGCCCATATCGCCAAATTGAACTTTTTAAAAAAAAAATTGGCAGAAATCAATTTCTCCCAAACTGAAATTTATTACTTTGAGTATTACTTGTTGGAGGAGATTGTAGAAGTATAAAATTTAAACTTTTTTTATTTTCATTCTTTTTCTCACACTCGTACTCGCTACCTGATATTTTTTTCTTTTTGTTCTCAGTTTGACATTGAATTCAGCCAGTCTAATTTATAGTTCCTTTGCAGCCCTGCTGTTTATTTTTTAAACTTAAATTTGTTTGGCTAAGTAGATAGAGTTGTTGCCAGTGCCTGACTCTTTCACTGGGCTCTTACTTGTTCTTTTGCAGCCATTTGTCTCTCACACAAAATTGGAAATCTTAAATGTATAAGGGCAGGTCTACTGATAAATCCTAGCTCACTATGACCACGATTTTGAAAGATATTGCCAGCTTGTTGAGCAATCCTGGTTTGGAACGAAAAGAGAAGAGAAAATGCTAGAACTGCTTAACAGGTCTTTTTTCGTAGTCTTATGACTTTCAGTGAAGGCTGAGGAAAGAGTGATCATATTCTATGCCGCACTCAGAATTAACATAGCAAGCAGCTAGAAGTTCTGGATCATGCTTACAGACTAAGCAACTCCCCAGTAGCCACCAGTGATTACAGAGCATGCAGTTGAAAGAAGTATGACTAGCTCACTTTGTTTTTCATTTGTTTGTGTGAAGTAAGCAGCACTGACCAGGCCAGCTTTCGGTGTCCATTGCTGTTGGTGAGGCAGTGCCATGAGCCACTGGGTCCTTGGTGTATAGGAACACTCACAGTGATATTAGAAAGGGAGTTCCAGGATTTTGATCCAGTGACAGTGAAGGAACAGTGATATATAGCTTGGGAATCCTTTATCACAGAATGTCGGCACCAATTGGCTGTCAGATCAAGAATATTTTCCTCTTTTGGGTCTGCTGTAATCCTTCAGGTCCTTTGGGAGGCAAAAATTTGTTTGACCTGAACTGACTTAAAAACAAAATTGTTTTTATACCCCAAAGGGCCAAATCCAGCACGTGTACAGCTCCATTCAGGCTCCATTTGGAGTGGGGTGGGGGGAACTTTGCTTGCCCCAAACAAAGCTGAAAGCAAATCCCACCCCCCCGCCTCCAACAAAGGGCTGGACCTCAGCTCGTGTACAAGTCTGTTTGGGCCTGCTTCTGAAAAGACCTTTTGGTTTTTAGGTCTTCTTGATTTTCCGATTATATGGATAATTGGTACCTGACCTGTGGTTCCAAGTCGGGATGGTACGTGGCTTAGAGAGGAACTTGAATGGGAAATCATCACCTACAACTGCTATTCTTGCTTTTCTAGTTGACAGAGATAACATATATGGAAGGGCTGCTACAGGAGCCTGAGTAAGTTACTTCAGTGCATGTTGTAGTGAATATTGAAGGTGGCAGCTGGAATGCCAATCAAATGGGCTTGCTTTCTCAATGTTGCTGGAGCTGCATCCCATCCAAGCCAATGGAGAGAATTTCTCCACACTCCTGCCTAATGTGCTTTATACATGTTACCATTGTGATCCATCAACAACTTGAGGATTGCTATTTGTCTAGAATTGTCGTTCACAATATGTACCAATGATTCAAATGAGTAAACTAAACATAATATCTCCAAGTTTGCAGACACCACAAAGCTGGGTAAGAGAGTAGACTGTGGGGAGGGCACAGATGCTTCAGTGTTATTTTGACAAGTTGATTTGAGTGTGCAAATGGATGTCAGATGAAGTATAATGAGGATTAATGTGAAGTTATTCTCTTTTGGTAGCAAAAGCAAGAAGCAGATTAAAATCTCAATGACAATAGATTGATAATGGGGAAGGTGCAACAAGACACAATGTCCTCGTCCACCAGCTGCTAAAAGCATGCAAGTGCAACAGTTGTGAAGAAGGCAAATGGTGTGTTGGCCTTCATAGCAAGAGGATTTGTGTACAGGAGCAGGATTGTATTACTGCAATTGTACAGGACCTTGAGGAGACCACACCTGGTGTACTGTGTGCAGTTTTGGTCTCTTTATCTGAGGAAGGATGTTCTTGTTGTAGAGAGAGTGAACCAAAGATTTACCAGACTGGCTCCTGGGATGGCAGAACTGACATAGGAAGAGATCCTAGAACCACTAAGATTAAATTCACTGGAGTTCACTGGGGAATTTCGTTAAAACTAATACAATTCTATCAAGACCAGACTGGATAAATGCAGGGAAGATGTTCTTGATGACTAGGAGTCCAGAACCAGAGGCTACTGTCTCAGCGTACAGGGTAGGTCATTTAGGACTAGGATGAGAAGTAATTTCTTCAACAAGGGAGTAGTGATCCTGTGGAATTTCCTGTTGCAGAAAGCAGTTGAGGCCCAAATGTTGAAAGTTTTTGGGGCTAAAGTGATCAAAGGATATGAGGAGAAAGCAGGAACAAGGAACCGTTGGGTGATCAGCCATGATCATATTGAATGGTAGAGCAGGCCTGGAGGACTGAATAGACTACTTCTGCTCTATTTTCTTTGTTCTGAAACCATATATAAAGCAATTGGAATGGAGCAGGAACTGAGCACTTGTATGATAAGCTGTTCTTGATTCTGAGAGTATTTCATCATATACCTGACATGTGGCTTCCAGATATTGGAGAATTAGGAAGTGAGTTACTTGCCACAAGATTTCTAGACTCCGATCTCCTGCAGCAGTATGAATACTGCACAGTATTTATATAGCTAGTCCAGATTGGCTTTTTGGTCTCTGAGAATCCCCAAGATGTTGCTGTTGCAGTGTTCAGCAATGGTGATGTCACTGAACGTCAAGGGATAATGATTCGATTCTCTCTTGAGATTGTCATTGCCTGCATTTGTATAGCATAAATGCCACTCAACTGGATGTTGTCAAGATCTGGCTACATTTGAATATGGGCATTTAAGTATTTGAGGAGTTACGAATGGCGCTAAACATTATGCAGTCAACAGTGAGCATTGTCTGTCTTGACCTAAGGATGGAGGGAAGATGGATGAAGCAGTTGGAGATGGTTGAACTTGGGATACAATTCCTGAGAGACTCCTGCAGAAGTGCCTTTGGACTGAGATGATTGACCTCGAACAATTACCACCGTCTTCCTTTGTGGTCAGCAATATTCTAAGCAGCAGAAGTATTTCCTCCTGATTCCTATTGACTCCAGTTTTTACCTTCGCTCCTTGATGCCATTATCTATCAGATGCTGCCCTGTTGTCAAGCATGGTTTTTTTGCGTCAAGGCTGTAATGAGGTCAGGATCTGAGTGGCCCTTGTGGATCCAAAATTATTTTATGTAAACCTGGTATTCCTTTGCAAGTGCTGCTTGGTAGCACTATTGATAATGGACTGTTGGAATGATAATTAATCAGGTTGGGTTTATCATGCTTTTTATAAAAAAGCTTTAGAATTAGAATTAGATTTATTGTCACATGTACTCACATGAGTATGGTGAAAGGTTTACAAGTTGCCACTTACAGTGATATCTTGGGTACCAAGGTACCTACGTACAGATTCTTAAATACAAATTCTTAGGGAAAAGGTAGAAAAATAAAGAAATAAAAAGTCCAGAAATAAATTAGAAAAATAGAGAGAAACAAATTCAGAATAACAGTCCTTTCAACTCAGACCACGCTGAACTTCACCTCGAGGCCAGCTGTGCCGGAAGCCTGAGTCCATGATGGGGCCAGGAGTCTGCACTGAAGTGATTTAAGCTGTAATAATTAGAAACAAAATATCTGCCCTTTTTCATCCTGTATCACCTGCAGTTGCCCAGGAAGTTGCTGTGGGAGGAAATGTGGGTGATCAAAGAACAGATAAAGGTATCAGGGAAGGAAGAATTTCTTTTACAATGCGAAGACAAAGGGGAAAGATATTTTGTGGATCGCACAGGAGATGCTGGAAATGGTATAGAATAATCTGCTGAATGTAGAGGTTGATGGGGTGGCAGGTGAGACCAAGGGTGACTCTATTGTTGTATTAGGAGGAAGGGGAATAGGTGTCAACATAAATGTGGAAAAGATGCATAATGTGGTCAAGTGCCCTGTCTGCCATGATAGAGGGAAATCCTCAATTGGTGATAAAAGAAGGCCTATTGAATGCGCTGGTGCAGGAGGTGGCAAAAAAGACTTAAATTTTTTTCACCTAGGTATTGAGATGGAAGGAAATCCTAATCAACATAGCTGTGCAAGTCACTTCACTAAAACTAAGCTTTGGTTGATGGGTTACTCGGAAATGGAACCTGATGTCGGTTCAAAAACCACTTTCTGAAACACTATTCCAAATGCATTTTGAAGTTCATTAGTTTCAGTCGTTGAACTGTTCCTCTCCCACTGTCTGTGAAAATTTGACATCTGCATTACTGTCCCTTTTTTGCTTTATGTATAATGTATATGTAATTCATTGCCCCACTACAATTTTAATACAACTGTAATTTACAAAAATATGCTGACATAAATATTTTAATTGCTAACATTATAATTTGCTTTTTTTCTGTTGCAGTGAAACAAGCAGTGGTGCTGTAGAAATGCTCCCACATTTATCTCAAATTCAGGTTTGGGAATTGCTTGCCTTGGCTTTTGGAAGTAGAAGTGGATCCAATGTCTGCCTAAATAGACTTATTTGCAGTACATACTAACCTAACTCTCTGTGCTTCACATCAGTTCTGAGAATAAGTTTAACTTACTTTTGGGTAAGTCCTACAGCATGTTCAATTCATTGTATACTGATCTTGATATTTTCACAGTTCAACTTTATCTTGTTTTCAGTGTTCAAATGTTGCTTTGTTTGTGATGTATTTCTCCTTTACTAAGCATCAGTGAATTGGGTATTTACCTACTTATCATTCATTACAATATGGATTAGATTTCATATTACTAAAAGTCATTTTAAAGTACATTCTGCTTTTGCTATGACCAAACCTGAGACTTCGGAGTCTGCATGCTTAAATGTTTGTTGCCTGTATCAACTGAGAATTAGAGATTTTAAAACTAAAGCTGCCTAGAATTAACAAGTTAAACCAAAATGTCAAAGAGAATGAAGAAAGTGAAGGGAACAGGTCGGAAAAAGCCAATGAAAGCAGAAATGTGGGTTTTAAGAATAATACAAATTGGAGTCAGTCCTTGTAACAGGAGAGGTGTAAAACTGATTGTGTAGTTTTTTCTTAATGTTGTCTGGCTATACTACCGGGAGGGAAGACAAAATTAGTTTGATGGTTAGCTTGTAAGTACCTCTAGTCTTGCATGTGAAAGGCAAGGGGAGGCGATTGGCTATTGGTATTATCACTAGATTATTAATCCTCAGCTAATGTTCTAGGGACCTGCATCCTGCCACAGCAGATAGTGGAATTTGAATTTAATAATAATCTAGAATTAAGAACCTAATGATGACCATGAAATAGTTTCTGACAGTCAGAAAAACCCATCTGGTTCACTGATGTCCTTCAAGGAAGGAAATCTACCAAGCCTTATGTGGTCTGGTCTACATGTGACTCTAGATCCAAAGCAATGTGGTTGATTCTTAATTGCCCTCTGAAATGGCCGAGCAAGCCCCTCCAGTTCAAAGGCAACTTGGTGTAGGCCATAAATGCTGGCCAGCCAGCAACACCCATGTTCCATGAGAGAATAAAAAAAAACTTTGCACAAAAATTACATTTAGTGCCTATTGCTACATTGTACATCGATTTAATATGCTCATTTCTGAGAAAGTTAGGGACTTGGGACAGTTCCAGTTTGCTTTCCTGTATAGTCAGCCAGGAAAAGTTTTAAAGGATTAAAACCTGCTCTGACTCCTGAATAACTATCAAAACCCCTCCATTCCAATGACCTGACTACTCTCAACTGCCTATCCTGTTATCTTGCCCACTACATACTACGCTTACCTCCTTGTGAAAAGAAGCTTTGGAGCTTTAAACCTCCGAATACACCAGTTACTGCTGTGAAGAAAGATTGTATGCTTTTACCTCCAGTGGTGATCCTATGCTGTGTTGAAAGACTGTCACATTAAAGGTGCACTCCATGTTTCTTGAGGCTTGAGTCAGAATTTTGCCCGAAACAGTATTAGGAGTGGCAATCCAACAGCAATTTCCACTCCTCCAAAAATTTGGTCCATAACTGTTGTGATGCCACAGTGTGACCAGCTTGCAGATGATCTTGCTTGATGAAACTGAGAAAAACTACATTTAAATATTTTGAAATGGTTTGAAAGCTTGAGAGTTGAATCTAATAAATAGATTGTTGGGATGGCAAGTCCCTTGCAATGTCAGCCTGCAAATTGCTGATTTGCTTCTAAGTGACCTAGAAAATGGGGCAGGAGTGTTTGCCAAAGTTACAGCCCACAAAAATCTTATGCATTACTGACAAATTAGGTATTAAACGAGGAAATTGGCATTGTAAAGCTGCTGATTTGGTTAACTTTTGTAGTATCTGATTGTATATTCTCCTGCATGTTGGAACTTGCAAAGTAAATATGTTGAAACAAGTAGAAGTGTTGTTTTTCAAAGCATGTGTGTTCAGGCTGCAAACTTGTTAGTCATTACTGAAGCTGCAATAAATAATGAATTTTTTTTTGTAATTTTTAGTTGTTTCCCTAAACTAAATTGTTTTAGCCTAGATCAATATTGGGCAATGCTTTAAATGACTTTAAATTAAATCTGGGTACCAATATGTGTGATGGAGCAGGAATTTGATCAGGGTGAAAGATGAGTTCAGTTCACAACATGAGGTACTTATTTTGATAGTCAATGTTTTCAGCTGTGTATAAATCCCTTTTTCTACAGTATAAATTTAAATGTTTAATATTTAATATCACTTTGGTCTACAAACAATCATCCTTTAAATGATGGGGGAGCCCAGCAGCATCAGTTCAAAAGTTAAGGCTGAAGAATTTGCAACAATCTTCAGTGTCGAGGATCCATCTTGGCCTCCTCCACACATCTCAGAATCACAGATGCCAATTGGTTCACTTCATGTGATGTCACAAAATGTTTGGAGGCATTAGATACTGCAAAGGCTATAGTACTATTACCAGAATGCTGTTAGGGCTGAAGACTTGTGTTGCGGAGTATGCTGCGTCCCTAGCCAAACAGTTCCAGTGCAGCTGCAATACTAAAATTTTTCTTTTTCTTTAATTCACTCGTGGAACATGGGCATCACAGGCTAGCCAGCATTTATTGAGGGTGGTGATAGGGAGTGGTGCTGGAGGGTTGGTGTTTGGTCTGGAGGCCTGTGATTAGCGGTGATCCACTTTTTTGTTTGTCATTTTATATAAATGATTTGTATGAGAATATAGGAGGCATGGTTATTAAGTTTGCAGATGACACCAAGATTGGTGTTTATAGTGAACAGATAAGAAGGTTATCTAAAACTACAAAGAGATCTTGATCAATTGCATCAATAGGCTGAGGAACAGCAAATGGAGTTTTATTTGGACAAGTATGAGGTATTGCATTTTGGTGATATAAACAAGGACAGGACTTATACAATTAATGGTAGGGCCCTGGGTAGTGTTGTAGAACAGAGATCTAGCAGTTCAGGTGTATGATTCTTTGAAATTTGCATCACAGGCAGACGAGGTGAATTTAGCAGGCTTGCCTTCATTGCTTGGACCATTGAGTATTGAAGCTGGGACATCATGTTGAGGTTGTACAGGATATTTTTGAGGCCTCTTCTGCAGTTCTGGTAACCCTTTTATGGGAAGGGTATTATTAAACTGGAGAGGGTTCAGAAAAGATTTGCCAGGATGTTGCCAGGAATGGAGGTTTGAGATCTAAAAATAGACTGGATAGGTTGGGACTTCTTTCACTGGAGTGTAGGAAGTTGACGGGTGGCCTTTAAGGTTTATGAAATCATGAGGGACAAAGATAAGGTGAATAAAAAGGGTATTTTCCATAGAGTGGAGGAGTTCCAGACTACGGGGTATATTTTTAAGGTGAGAGGAGAAAGATTTAGAAAGGACTCGAGGGGCAAATGTTTTTTACACAATGGTTTGTGTGTGGAATGAACTGTCAGAGGAAGTAGTGGATGCAGGTACAGTTACAACATTTAAACAAGATTTGGATAAGTTAATGAATACGAAAGCCTTGAAGAGATATGGGCCAAGTGCAGGTAGGTGGGACAAGTTAAGTTTGGGAGTATGGTTGGTATGGACTGATTAAACCTTGCCTAAGGTATGGTGACCTTCAGGTTAAATGTGGAGGAGCCCTATGATGGGGCTATGGTGCCTTTACTTCCTCGTACAAGGCTGATACTAATCCTCTTAGAAAGTGGCAATTATTTTAAACAATGAAGAAATATCTATGACGTTTAGGAAAAGCGATATTAATCAAGATGAAAGACTTGAATTCTGCTTTAGATTGCTGATTCTGGTTTCTTTAACTATGCATGTTATGACACATTATAAGTTGGTCATGATGTGGCTTTCTTAATGATTCAAATTAACTACTGCTACTTAGACTGTAGTTGGCTTTTTGACAACATCTCTTTCTTTGACATACTGAAATTCTCATGACACGTTTTCTTGTAAATTGCTTATGCAACCTAGCATGTTGATGTGCAATGATTTTTGCTATCAGAAATTTTAGTCAGTCATTAATCATGTTTTGATTTTTCTTTTTTTTATATATTTCTGCTTATCTGTTGTGAGATTCCATTGGTACCAACAGCACTCTTCAATTAAGCAGCCATTCTTCATACATGTAGCCAGATACTAAGATTAGATCAGCAATATTTTACACTTGGATTTCTATAGTCTGTATTCCTGACATTTATATATTTCTCTTCTACGTCAGAGTATTTGCTTCCTGTTGATAACCACCTACAAAATAAAGTTAGAGAATATGCCTACTCTAGTGAATTTATTTGATCTTTATCTCAGGAATGTTTAGGATAAAAATGGTGCTTGATGAAAATCAACAATTTCAACTAGACTTTAGAATAAAGGGTTTGGACAGTTCATTGCAATCGCTAAGGTAGCTTTGTCCAGTTGGAGTTTCACAGGCAACATGGAAAGATAAAGTGTTTATTATTATTCCCCACAAAAAGATCAGTGTCAACCGATTATTAACTGATTATTGACTGGCTACTGAGTTGGAGGTGGTACATGACATGTGGCAGGACTCACTGCAAACAATATATTACACAACAAATAATGCTGATTTACAGTTTATTTAAAAAAAGTTTGAGCAAACAACTTGTGACTGAAGTTGCAACACCTTCTCAAAAGTACTGGGGATTTTCCCCACCAAACTACACTGAATGAGGGCTAGTTATAATGCCAGTTGTGTATACAATTAATTTCTGTCACTTTTATAATAATATGGTGCTTGGATATGATTGACAGAGATCATTAATCCATCTCCATTTTGGCCAGGAATCACGTATGGCCACGTAAGGATTAATTAACCTTATTTTTTTCACTAGAATCCCTGCAAGCAGGGGGCAGTTCTCTGAACTTTCAAAGTGTCTAGCAATTAAATTTGCTGGGCACCTTTACAGTATGTAAAACTCTAGAGTGCAGTCCAGTTTTGTTTGATTCATGGCATTAAAGATAGACATTTAAAGTGTATAAATATCAACAGCCTTTTGAAATGGGCTGCGGTGATCTTGTCTAACATGACATTTATAATTTTGCACAATTACATTTTCTGTTATTGTGCATGTGCCTGACTAACTAGATAACTTCTAAGAATTATTTATTAATTCCTTAATGGAAAGTGCAGATATATTGGCCACGAGATAACAACAGTGTGGAGCTGGAGGAACACAGCAGGCCAGGCAGCATCAGAGGAGTAGGAAAGGTGACGTTTCGGGTCAGGACATTCCTCCAGCTCCACCCTGTGTTATCTATGACTCCAGCATCTGCAGTTCTTACTATCTCTTTGAAATACAGCTGGCTGTTCCCCACTTGCTGTAGCCGGTGCTTTGCTGAAGACTTCGGACGGTGTAGGCCTTCAATCTGGTCTGAGAACTTAGGTTTTCTTAATTTGCGGTGATTTTATGAGCCAGCTTTTACCTCAGGATGTGTCTGAGGCCTTGTCAGTCCTGTCGGTGGTTTTCTGAGGCCGTCGGTTGTCAGATCTGCTGGACATGGTCAGTTGTTGTTGGTTCCCCTGGTACGGAACAGGCCTGTGTCGGTAGGTTTCAGGG
>NC_063335.1:65141093-65143734 GCF_021869965.1 Rhincodon typus | reverse complement strand
CCTTCCCCCTCCCCATTTCTGAAGAAGGGTCCTGACCCGAAACGTCATCTTTCCTACTCCTCTGATGCTGCCTGGCCTGCTGTGTTCCTCCAGTTCCACACTGTGTTATCTCTGACTCCAGCATTGGCAGTTCTTACTATCTCTTGGCCATAAGTATGTTTTGCCCATGGACGAACAAAATAGCCTCTTAAATTCAAACCTATGGATGGAATCTGTTTTGGGAGAAACAAACAGAAGAACAATAAAGTCAGTGCTATTCTACTCTTTGAGATCTCATATATAGTGATATTTGAAGTTTGCTTGCCTCCCTGATCTGTTTAGCTGTTTAGTCTCTGATGTCATTGTGGTGAACTTGTGTTGCGTTCTCTCTAACCCAGTGTGTCCACTGCTGATAATTGTACATAAGATATCTGGGAGGAGAACTAGTTAGAGTTCGGCAGTGCATTTAATGTAAAAATAATATCTGACTAAAACCTGAACCAAGGCTTTTGGGTTCTGAGTAGTGCAGGCTTTGCAGATTCAACTTGGAACAGATAATTTTATTTGTTTGTTGCAGGTAGTTGGCCTAAAAATACTAAGTACTTCTAAAATTTGTAATTTTTATCTCATACTATTGTTTACCTCAACTTCATGAGCCCCATGTCTTGTATATTACCCTTTCATGTATCATCCTATCAAATGCCTTTTGTTAAGTATACAACTTCAAATGGTTTGCCCTTTTTATTTATACTATTAATTTATCCTTCAAAAGCACTCTACATTTATTAGAGCCTGATTTCCCTTTTGTAAACCATGGTGACTTTGCACTTTGTCTAATCATAAGATTTTCTTTGATAAGATTTCTTTAAAGGAGTTTCTGGCATTCTCTCAGTCACTGATGGCAGGTTAACTAACCTGTACTTCTTCATTTTATCCATTTGTTACTTGAGAAATGAAGAGAGTTACATTTACTAACTTCCTACTCCTGATGAGACCATTCTAGAATTGACAGAATGCTGAAAAGTCATAACAACCATATCCATTATCTCCGCAGCCACTTTTTTTTTTCCAGAAACTTCAAGGTCTGTATAAATGATTTGGAGGAAAATGTGGTTGGTTTAATTAGTAAGTTTGTGGACGATACAAAGATTGGTAGAGTTGCGAATAGTTAGGAGGACTGTCAGAGTACATAGCAGGATATAGATTGGTTTGAGGCATGTGCAGAAAAATGACAGATGGAGTTTAACCTGGACAAATGTGAGGTGATGCATTTTGGAAGGCCAAGTACAGGTGGAAATTATACAGTGAATGGCAGAACCCTCGCAAATATTGATATGTGGATGGATCTGGGTATGCAGGTCTGCAGATCACTAAAGGTGGTATCGCAGGTAGATAAGGTAGTAAAAAAGACCCATGGCATGCTTGCCTTTATTGGAAGGGGCATTGAGTGTAAGGGTAGGCAAGTTATGCTGCAGCCTTTTCGAACTTTAGTAAGGCCACACTTGGAATGTTGCATATAGTTCTGCTCACCACGCTACCAGAAGGATGTGGATGCTTTGGAGAGGGTACAGCAAAGGTTTCTCATGATTTTAGCTATGAAGAGAAGTTGGATAGACTGGGTTTGTTTTTACTGGAATGCAGGAGGTTGAGGGGCAACCTGATAGAAGTTTATAAGATTGTGAAAGGCATGGATAGAATGTAAAGTATGAGGCTTTATCCTAGGGTGGATGGGTCAATTACTAGGGGACACAGGTTCAGGGTGCAGTGCGGATCAATTTAAGAGATGTTTGAGGCAAACTTTTCACAGAAAGGGTGGGGAGTGCCTGGAATGTGCTGCCAGAAGAGGTGTTAGAAGTAGACACAACAGCATTCAAGAAGCACTTGGATGAATACATGAATGGGAAGGGAATACAGGGATACAGATCCTACAAGTGAAGACAGTTTTAGTATGGAAGGGCAAAATGTGTTGGAAGGCTTGAAGTGCCGAAGGGCCGAAGGGCCTGTTCCTGTGCTGTTTTGTTCTTTGTTCTCTGCAGAAGATGCAGTTTGTAACGATCCTGTAAACAATGGTTTTATCCCATGTCCCCTTGGTAAATAATGGGACACAAGAACAAATAAACTTCTTGGTTGAGAAATAGTGGTTGAGAATTTTTAACTCCTGTTGTTACGCAAATGGAATTTATCAGAAAACACCGTAGTGAAGGATCTGTGGGACTTGATATGGGCAGCAGAGTAGATAATTGAGAAACACTCAGGCTAGTGCAGTTGAAGGGGGCTAATGCGCTCAGCTGTATTAGACAGTAAATTGTTTAAGAAGGCTGAGACCACTGTTGTGTAAGATTTCTTATGCTCATTATGATTTTGATAAGAGGAATTTTGAGACAGAAATATGACTAGAGATTCAAACCTGAGGAAAGACATAAATTCGGGAGGCATTAGTACTTGAAGTAAACTTGTAAGTGATGATTTACCTGGCAAGAGTGGTAAAATTAATGTTCTCTGAGTGGGATTGTAGCAGTTTTGAATGACGAAAACTGTTGATATTAGCAAATATGGAAACTTAGAAATTGGATGGTCATTAATATAGCGGGAGTGGAGTTGAAGGAGTTGCACATAGGTTTTAATAAGCATCTTTGCTCCAGTGGGCTAGCAGAAGGGAGAG
>NC_063335.1:65113994-65140593 GCF_021869965.1 Rhincodon typus | reverse complement strand
ATACTACAAAGGTCATGGGCGCTAACAACATTCCAGCAATAGTACTGAACACTTGCGCTCCAGAACTTTTCACACCTTTAGCTAAGCTGTTCTGGTACAGCAACTACACTGCCTTCTATCCAACAGTACTGAAAATAGCCCAGGTACGTCACATGCTCAAAAAGTAGGACAAATCCAACATAGCCATTTACTGCTCTATCTGCCTACCCTTGATCAGTAAAGTGATGGAAAGTGCTACAACAATTCTATCAAGCAACACTTACACAGCAATAACTTGCTCACTGGTGTTCAGTTTGGATTCCACCAGGGCCACACCTGGCTCCTAAACTCATTACAGCCTTGGTCCAAACATAAAGAGAAGAGCTGAATTCCAGAGGTGATACAAGCGTGACTGACCTTGACATCACGGCAACAGTTGACGGAGCGTGGCATCAAGAATTCCTGGCAAATCTGGAATCAACAGGAATGAGGGAAAAACATCTACTGAGTGCAGTATGCCTAGCTAAAAAGATGGTTGTGGTTACTGATGGACAGTCATCTCAGCCCCAGAACATCTCTGTAGGAGTTCCTCAGTAGTGTCCTAGACCCAACCATTTTCAGCTGCTTCGTTAATGACCTTCTGTCCATCACAAGGTCAGATGTGGGATGTTTGCAGGTGATTGGTGAGTTCAGCATCATTTATCAGTCCTCAGACACTAACGCAACCATATCATTTGTAGCAAGATCTAGACAATATGCAGCTTTGGCTTGTAATATGCCAGACAATGATCAACTCAAACAACAATGAGAGAGACAGACAGACAGACAGAGAAAAAGTAGGGGGGGGGGGGGGGGGAGAGACTACCCATAACTCCTTGAAATTCAATAGCATTACCATCACTGAATTTCCCATTAATCCTGGGATTACCATCGACCAGAAACAGTTGGCTGTGCCAAGTGAACACTGTGGCTCCAAAAATTAGCTTCGAGACTTGGAATTCTCTTACATTTATCTCATCTCATCTCCCCTCCCCTCCAGCTGCTTGCCATCTACAAGGCACAGCAGTGTGATGGAATAATCTCCACTGCCTGGATGAGTGCAGTTCCAACAGCACTCAAAAACTTGACACTATCCAAGACAAAACAACCCACCTGACTGGCACCCAATTCACCTACAACATTCAATTCCTTCACCACCTGGTGCACAGCGACCTAATATAAAATGCACTGCAGGAACTCACCCAGGCTCCGTACCTTCCAAATCCAGTGACCTCTACCATCAAGAAGGATGAGGATAGCAGATGCATGGGAGTACCAAGTTCTGAGGCATACCTTCCTGACTTGGATGAATATTACCTTTTTGTTACTGCCGCTCAGTCAATATCCTTACACCTTGAAGATTGTAGCAGTTCAAGAAGGCAACTCACCAGAACCTCTTCCAGGAGGATTAGGGACAGGCAATAAATGCTGGCCCAGCCAGCAACACCAACATCTCATGAAGGAATAAAAATGTTGGACAGTGTACATATAATTCTGCTTGCCATCACGTATCGTGCCAGTTCCATGTTATAAAGAAAAGGAGATTAAAACACTGGACAGACAGGTCCAGTTTCTTCTCTTGAAAAACAGAAGGCCAAGTTGTGATCTAATGCATATCTTATAAAATTAATGTCTTATAAAATTAATGTCTAATGGGCTCCTGTAATGCAATAATAGTGTCCCCACTTCTGAGCCAGGAGGGCTGAGTTCAAGTCTCATCTGCTCCAGAGGTGTGCAATTACATCCCTGAACAAGCAGATTAGGAAATATCTATAAAAGGCTTGACAGAGTCAGTGTTCCACATATGAGTAACAGGATAATTAGATGTCACTAACAAATCAAATGGGAAATTCAGAAGAAACATCTTGAACTCAAGAGAATTGAGAGAACATGGAATTTGATACCATGTGGAGTGGTTAAAGCAAATAGTACACAGAATGTCATCCCATTTAATGCTGTTTCTCTTTAATGTTATTTTACCTTTAAGACTTGTTTTAATCTAGTCATCATTTTGAGTTTAACATTATGCAAGTTATCGGATACAAGAACATGGTCAATGCCACATATATTTGGAGAGTTCTGAGCAACTGCAAGCCAAGGTTGACTTGCAAAGACAGTGACTGCTTCTCCCCTGGCTGTGCCTACCAACATAGTCTCCCCTCACAGCCATGTCTCCTGCCACCTTTTCTTGCTTTAGGTCCAATAGGTTGTTTTCAACTGTTCCCTTTCCTTGACTTCCATTTGAACTCGTACCGATAGCGCCATCTAGTGTTGAGACTCAGCTGCTCCCTGCACTAATTAACATCTGCCACTAGATGGAGCTTGATCAATCTAAAAATGCAGGAGCGTTTGTATCATACAAAAGAATGTGCTGAATTATCTGATTTTAGGAGGAGTCCAAGTACAGTGCAGTATCTCAACTCTTGTGCTCTTTATGTCCAGGTCAAAACAATGTCTAACAGAGCTCAACTGTAGATTGCATATCAATATCCATGGGAAGTTGTATCAACTAAAGCCTGGACTTTAAGGAACTCAACCACAACTTCAGGTGACACCTTAGTGTAGATATATTTAAAACAAGGCTAGATAAGTATAGGAGGATAAAAGGGTGTAGATACTGAAAGAGCTGAATAAACAGACAGAAGTAGGCTGGAGTACAGCACAAATACCAGTGTGGACAAATTGAGCACAGTGACTCATTACAATAACAGAGCAATCAGCAAAATATATAATCACTTTGTTGGTTCATTGCTGTTGCTATGCTATAATTGGAGATAGCTATTCTGTCAACATTATGTAACTGCAACAGGAAAAGGAAGGTGACCATTCTGCCAGCTTACAAACAAACAGTTCTTTTCATTTCTAGTGGATTCCTTAGCTTCCCATAGCTCCAAATGTGAAAAATAGCACCTTTACTTTCCAATGTACATTTTCCAAAAATCTGTACTCTGTGTTGCTTTCTTTCCTCATTACCTAACATTTCTACTACTTTCCAGTTCCCACAACAGCCTGAAGTTCATGTTACAAAGTCTTTAACATGCTATACACTATTTGTCTCTGCTTTCAGTAGCTGCATGCTGCTGATGGCTGTTTCTACTTTTTAACTTCATTTATGGGATATGGATATCAACAGATGGGTCAACATCTATCGTTTATCCCCAACCATCCTGGAGCAGGTGCTGCTGTGCCACCTTCTTGAACTGCTGTCGTCCTTAGGGTACAGGGCACCCACAATGCTGTTAGGCACATCCAGGATTTTAACTTAGCAACAGGGAAGGAATAGTGACATAGTTCCGAGTCAGGATGTTATATAGTTTGGAGATGAACCTGCAGATGGTACTGGTGTTCCCACACATCTGATGGTCTTGCCCTTCTAGCTGGTAGAAGTGACAGGTTTGAAAGACGCTGTCTAAGGAGCCTCAGTGAGTTACTGCAGTGTACGGCAAAGATAGTGACAGCAGCGTGTACTATGTGTCAGTGGTGAATGGAGTGAATGCTGAAG
The DNA here is from genome assembly GCF_021869965.1 of Rhincodon typus. Lineage (NCBI taxonomy): Eukaryota > Metazoa > Chordata > Chondrichthyes > Orectolobiformes > Rhincodontidae > Rhincodon > Rhincodon typus. The sequence goes on along the minus strand of NC_063335.1, from coordinate 65,137,073 downwards.
CTAGTGGTTTGTTGGGTGGTGTTCACCTGGGTGGATGTCAATTTTCCAAGAGCTGTAGGAGCTGCTCTCAGCCAGCCAAGTGGAGTGTATTTCATCACACTCCTGACTGGTGCCCTATAGATGGTGGGCAAGCTTTGGGGAGACTGGTGTGACTTACTTGCTGCTGAATACCAGTCTCTGACTGGCTCTGAGCTGTCTTTAAATTCACATGGGAACATCGTCATCCCCTACACCTCTGCAGCTATGGTGAATGGAAAATGCACAAGCTGAGGGTCTAAAAACATAGATAATTACCACAATCCAACAGATACAGAAATAAAAGACTGACAGATGTCACTATAGAAAATCCAAAATATTCACTGCAAAACACAAATGCCTACGATCTTATTATGCACAGCAAAATCAACCTTCAGCACTAATGTGCAAATTATTCTAAGGAGCTGCCTTAGAAACATCAATTGGACCCGCCAAAATGTGGCAACTCCAATTCATAGAATCATAGAATCCCTACAGTGCGGAAACAGGTCATTCGGCCCAACAAGTCCACACTGCCCCTCCGAAGAGCATCCCACCCAGACCCATTCCCCTACATTTCCCTTGTCTAACCCACCTAACCTAAACATTCCTGGGCACTATGGGCAATTTAGCATGGCCAATCCACCTAACCTGCACATCGCTGGGCTGCGGAAAGAAACTGGAACAATCCAGAGGAAACCCACGCAGACACGAGAACGTGCAAACTCCATACAGTCGCCCAAGGGTGGAATCGAAGCCGGGTCCCTGACGCTATGAGACAGCAGTGCTAGCCACTGAGTCACCATGCCATCACAAAGCTTTATGAATTGGGTGGCAGGACTGGGAACTGGGACTACTGTGCTCTTTTGTGGAATGTGACATGACTGCAAATGGTCTTCCACCCACTACTTATCTACTGCCAAATTATTAGCTTATCTCAAATCTCTTAGCTTGAAGAAACAAATAAGTTCTACTCCTGAAGATAGTGAATCCATGTCACAGCAGTTTAAGACTATGGTAAAATTCTCAGGTAAAACCTACAGATGCAGTTGCAGATACAATGCAGGACAAGTACTCTTAATCAATAATGTGGGTACTACAATCATCAACTCAGATCGAAACAGTGCTCACATATCTTTTGGGCCTTTACCTATTCTACATACTCAAATGTCTTTATTTTTCACCAACTCCATAAAACAAGTTTCCCACCACAATGTGGAACTCTTCTTCCGCCACCTTCGCCTCCATGTCATCTTCTTCAATAAAAGACTCCCAACCACCCTCCGGGGACCCCTTCTCCCACCTCCAACCTTCCTCCTCCTCATGGAGGCCCCCTGCCAGCCTCTTACCAGCCCTGGACCACTTCATTGCTAACTGCCAACACGACATCGACTACCTTGATTTCTCCACATGCACCACCCCCCGACCCCACCTCTCCCACTCAGCGCTTCACTCTTTCCACACCAATCCCCGTTTCACTATCAAACCCGCTGCCAAAGATGAGGCAGTGGTAGTCTGGAGGATGGACTTCTATACCACAGAGGCCGAACGCCAACTCTCCAACACCACATCCTATATCCCCCTTGACCATGACTGCACCATGGCCCATCAGGCCAGCAGCTCCCACACTGTCCATGATCTCATCGCTTTCAATGACCTCCTCTCCACCACCTCCAGCCTTATAGTCCGCCAGCCCAGCACTGTCCAGTTCTACCTGGTCCCCAAGATCCACAACCCCAACCACCCCAGGTGACCCATCATCTCTGCATGCTCCTGCCCAACCCAACTCAACTCATCTCTTCCTACCTCGACTCCATTCTCTCCCCCTTGGTCCAGGCATTCCCCACCTACATCTGGGACACAAACCATGCCCTCCACCTCTTTGGTAAGTTCAGGTTCCCTGGCCCCCAGCGCTTCATTTTCACTATGGATGTTTAATTCCTAAACACTTCCATACCCCACAAGGATGGCCTACAGGCCCCCACTTTTTCCCTCTCCAACAGACCCAAACAATGTGCCTCGCGTCAACAAATTTTCCTCCAATTCTTCCCACTTTCTCCAAATTGAGGGGGGTTGCCATGGACACTCACATGGGCCCCAGCTACACCTACCTGTAGGTCAGTTATGTCAAACAGTCCCTCTTCAGTATGTACACTGGTACTGTTCCAACGTTTCCACCGTTACATCGATGACTGCATTGGTGCTGCATCCTGCACCCAGGCTGAACTGCTCCAGTTCATCGACTTCGCTAACAACTTCCACCCTCAAATTCACTTGGTCTATCTCAGAAACCTCCATCCCCTTTCTTGACCTCTCAGTTTCCATTTCTGGTGACAGCTTACCTACTGACATTTACTATAAACCCACATACTCCCATCGCTACCTAGACTACACCTCCTCCCACCCTGCATCCTGCAAAACCTCCATCCCATTTTCCCAATTCCTCCACCACATCTGCTGTAACGAGGAGACATTCCACTCCCAAGCATCCCAGATTTCCACTTTTTCAAACAAACAATGCTCTTCACACCTCCACTGCCTGCTTCCCACCCCCCCCGGCATCCAGGCAGCCCTCCACCACACTTCAGCTCTTAACCACCACCACCACCCCGCCCACTCCCAAACATAAAGATAGTGTCCCCCTTGTCCTCACTTTCCACCTCACCAGCCTCTATGTCCAATGTATCATCCTCAAATACTTCTGCCAACTCCAATTAGACCACACCACCTGGAACATCTTCCACTCCCCACCCCTCTCTGCCTTCCGCAAGGACCATTCCCTTCGCCGCTCCTCAGTTTGCGCCTCACTCCCCACCAACCACTCCAACCCACCCGGTACCTTCTCTTGTAACCGTAGAAGATGCAACATCTGCACACACAGCACCTCCCTCACCTCCATTCAAGACCCTAAACAGGCCTTCCAAGTGAGACAGAGCTTCACCTGCATCTCCTCCAACCTATTTTATTTCATCCAGTGCTCCCAATGTGGTCTTTACATCAGCAAGACCAAACGTAGACTAGGTGACTGTTTTGCTGAGCATCTCCATCTGGCACGTAACAGCCAACCTAACCTCCCGGTCACCACCCATTTCAACGCCTCGTCCCACTTCCGCTCCGACACGCCAGTACTCTGCCTCCTCCAGTGTCGTAGTGACTTGCAACGCAAATTTGAAAAACAACACCTTATCTTCCACCTGGACACCCTACAGCCCGGAGGACTCAACAGAGTTCTCCAATTTCAAATAACCTTGGCAGTCATCCCTCGCCTCCCCTTCCAGCCCTGTCTCCTCCCTTCCATTCCACCTTCTGACCCTCCCTTCCAGCCACCAACCGGATTCATCCCTCCTGTCAACCAACCAGGTCGTACCTATCACCAGTGTCCACCTATCACCACCATTCCATCTCCACCCTTTCCCCCACTCCTTTATCTGCAGCTCTCTCTAGCCCCACATCCAGTCCTGAGGAAGGGTAATACCCAAAATGTTGACCGAGCTTTTCCTCCAGATGCTGCTTGGCCTGCTGTGTTTTTCGAGTCTCCCATTTGTCTACATCAAATTCCCTACAGAAAGCGTTCCCTTACAATCACCCAACAGTGAGAAACAATGAATGGTAAACACAACTGTTAATTACTTTAGCTCCTGTATCTCTGCCTGCTATTAAAATCTTATTCATTCTTCAAAAGGGATCATCACATTATACCTTGGTTTCAATTTACTATTAATTTAATGAATACTTGAATAAGTGAATATGTATTATTTAGAACACATTTATATCTTATAGAAATTAGCTGCTCAATGGAAAAAGAATCTATATAATGAACAATTAATTTGTCTAATTATCTGTAATTCTTTTCTGCTCATCTTTTCTAGCTCCAGAATTTAGTACCACCAACCTTCCTCTAAAAAGGTTCAAAATGACATGACTCAACTCAACACTTTGAATAGCTTCAGCTTATTAAGTGTGCCTGAAAACAGTTGGCAAGGCTTTATGGATTTCAATTAACTGCGAGATACATTTTAGAGTGGTAGTCGTTCATGCACATTATCGGACAAATCACATGGTGTGCATTTACTGAACTTGGCTTCTTTCCTTTCAGTTAGAAAACCAGACCAACCTCTCCTCAACAGCTGTACCAAATTCGGCTGAGACATGGAATTTAACCACAGTGGGTTCTTAAAACACTTTCGCCTAGGTTTTCTGATCTGGTTGAATTACTGCCAGCTTAGCTGTAGGCAGATCTGCTACAATTGAGTTTATTTAAATATTTCAGGACTGCATAGCAGTACTTTTGCAGTCACCAGATCATGCATCTCATGACCAAAAAGGAAGTTGCTGCATTATTAGTGTAGAATACTTGCATGCCTAGAACAAAAGGAGAAAAGGCTTATTCTTTAATTAGGACCTAAATAGCTGTTCACCCCAAAAGCACCAGATTTGATATTGTCACTTGTTGTGCAGGAGACTGCTGCAAGGGAATTCTTGCAAAATATTATTCTTCTAAACTGCAGCCAAAGATCTGGAGGCCAAGTCTAAAATATCATTTACCAACTAAGATATTGGAAAATTCCAGAAAAAAAAAACCGTTAAGCAAATCCATTTACACCTCCTCAAACAAACAGAAGCCAAAGATGATGCATTGGTATGGTGATTACTTGCCTGACTAGTAATCTTGAGACCTGGCATTCTCCAGTTGAGGTCAAAACCCAGCTGATGGATGGAGGTGACCTCCTGGTAGCTGACCAGGAACCAGCACACCATCAGATCACCCATCTCTTGAAGTCAAGACTGCCAGTTCTCCTTAACAAGAGGTACCTTATGGAGCAATAATTGCCCACCCACTCAAAAATTGCTCTGGGCATGCATCAGCCCCTGTTGCAACAGGGAGTAGTTTCCAGAAATACTCCTAACATTGGGATCCCGATTCCTAAAAAATGAAAACAGAGTGTTGTGCCACTTTGGAATTGTCTACCTTAAGCGATGAAGGAGGCTGGGTCATTTAGTAAATTTTAAGGCAGAATCTCATTAGGGAGGGGAAACAAAACATTATCAGGCATATGTAGGAATGCACAATTCGAAACACAAATAGAGTAGCCCTAATCTTACTAAATGATGGAACAAGATCAAGGGGCTTGAAGGAGGACTACTTCTGCTCCTAATTCATGCATTTTAACACATATGCTGGTTTGACTACAAGCGAATCCAGTCTTGTACAAACATGGACTACATTGTGGGATCCCATTCACCACATGGATTGAATAAATTAAAGACTATTCATCATCTTCTTACTTCAATTAGAGATCAAACAAAATGTTGACCTTGCCAGCAACACTACAAATGTTTTAGGAAATAATCCACATATAACATCAGGCCTAAGTAAACTTGAGCAAAGAGGATATCAAATAGAGATATGGCAATAGATCTGGAGGCAGAAAATTCTAATGAATCGGCTGCAACAATGCCCTTAAATCTATTGTGCCTTGCTCGAGTGAAAATTCTTATTTTAAAGTTGAAAAGTAATGTTTCCTGGATTGCACTAAATATGTGCTGCATAACTGTGGCAGTAGTGACCTACAGAAGATGATTAAAGTGGATATAAACTGAAATGAAAATTGTAATAGAACCTGAGACATGGAAACTGTGCTTGCATTTGGGACTTCATTAAAGCCAAGCAAGTACTTTGTTTTATTAGGTGTGAGCTTGAAACCAATTCCAAGATATTATAGCATCTTGCTTAGAACCACATTTCTAACCCCTGGATCGTTAACTCAACAGATACAGGTCACCTGAAGATAATATTTAAAAATTCAGAAACAAACATCATTTCTTCAATCAAAAGATATAAACATCAAACTTCCTTCTTATGATAGCTAAATACAGACTATACAAATACTTGCTGTAAAAAGGTAGATAACACCACAAAGTGCTTAACAGAAGCATAAATCCGAAACAGAAATATCAACAGTATGGCCAACAGCTTGGTGAAAGAGGTTTCACAGAAGATTTATTAGCAAAGGGAAAGCAGGTTAAAATGCAGAGGAGTTTACCAGGGACACTGGAGGGAATTCTTGAGCAGGAGTTATGGCACTTTAAAGCACAACCATCAATTATTGGCACAGGGGAGGAAGATGATAATGAGCAAAAAGGTCAGAATTAGTGAAGCAGAATTCAAGGGAAGGTTGTTGCGGAAAAAAGTCAGGATTGATGATTACAACTTAAGTATTGTACTACAGGGAACCACTATAGGTCAACAAAGACAGCAGAAATGGGCAAGAACAACTTAGTGTGTGACAAGAGACTACCTGTTGCATTTTGGATGAACTGAAATTTACAGAGATTGCCAAGCAGCTGAGAGAGCATTACAATAGCACCTGAAATAATCCAAGATCCAATATCAAGTAAAGATCTTACATATTGCTGGGAGCTACAAAGTACTGGGAGCAAAGATTAGATTTTTTGTTCAGAATGAGCTCTTCAAACAGTTACCATCAGAAACAGTGAGCCAATTTTGCTAGCCAACATCGACATGAAGAGAAAGTTTATGCAAGATTACATTTAATAAAACACTAAATAACACACTAAATAAAAGAGCTCAAAGCTCCCTGGCAAATGTCCAAGATAATATAATCAGAGGATACTGTGTTGAGAAGAATAAAAATTGCTGTTAAAAAAAAAAAACGCCATACAGTGCATCCTACTCCCTGCCGAGATCCCTTCTGAGTAAACCCAATCAGTTGAGCAAATGGGTGTGCTTGGAATTAATATCTTTGGGATATTAGACATTAAAATTAATTTCAGATTACTTGTTCAACTGACAAACGTCAAAAGGTTTATGATGGACAGTCCACTTGGAGTGCAGTCAATTTTCATACATCGAATCAGAGATTTGTCAAGACAGATATTGGTTTGGGCGTAGAAGGGCTAACTTGCTAGTTGAGACTGGTGTTAGAATCCCTTCAGAAAATCCTCCAGAGCAATCATGTTGCAGGTTTGGGTGACATTAGCATAATAAACTTAAATGTTACAGGAGTTTATATTTGTTCAGTCAGTGCAAACTTAAAGCTCAAGCCAAATGGATCAAACAACCAAGTTTAGATGATAGGCATTCAAGACATCAAACTTCCCGTTACATCTGAATGTGGTATTGGATGTTAAAAGCTTTAGGCAGAAGTTGGTGCAAACATTTTATCCCAACATAGAGAATACTAGCTTACTCCAGTATCAGCATGGTATGGTATGGAATGACAGCAAAAGGTGCTGCTACTTTTCAACAATAAATAGTCTGTTATGGGGTGAGGTGTTAAAGGCCAGGAATTATGAGCGAGAAGGAGGAAGAAAAGGAATGGGAAAGTCAATATTACAGTGTTTACCCAGTTTAATGTCTTTTTTGTTTAGAAAGTCTTTGATTTATTTATTGTATAAATTAGGAGGAGTTGTCCCTTTGGCCCCTTGGGCCTGCTCTATCATTCAATAAGAGAGTGGCTGGTCTGATTATGGCTTCAATTGCATAATCATGCCCATCCTCAAAACCTGTGACTCTGCTTAGCTTGTGAAATTTAATTGGAGTAAATGGAAATACTGAGTGGCAATTATCATATAGTACTGATTCTTCTGTGGCTACAATTTTTTTTGAAAAGTATTCTAAAATGGGAAACAATTGCCTGTTGTTATTTTTGAACGCATGAGTTGATATTTTTCAGTGCCAATGTCTTCAGTCCCAACTGAAAAGCAAGAGATTTGATAAATGTAGTTTGCTGTGAATGCAAAGAAAACATTGTAATGTGAGGAATTCAACTTGCATAAAGCAAGGTTCCACAAATAACATTGAGATAAATGTCAAGAAATTTCCATTTCAACAGTACCCAGGTGTTTTTATATTCACCTGACAGGCAGGCAGGTACTCAGTTTAACGACGTGTTGGGAAATGGCAAGAGAACAGACATTTCAGCTGAACATGAATAAATGCTCAAGTGGCCTAAAAAGGACATTGGTGGTCAACAATGGGGTACTTAATCAATAGGAAAAATACTTCTTACAATGAGCTCATGCTGACTGTTTTTTCCACTGAATGCTTGAGAATACATCAAACGTAAACACCACATTACATGCAAACAGGCTATTCAGTTTAACAGGTTTGGTGTTTCATGCGTCTTCTCATTCTTTTGATTCCTCAGTGTAACCCTTTAATCCCTTCTCCCTCATTCTTGCTTCACTTTCCCTTAAATGCATTTAGGGTATTTGCTGCAACTACTTTCAGTAGCAACAAGTTCCATATTCTTGTGGAAATACTAAGAACTGCCAACACTTCCGCCATCTGCAATCTGATCCCACTAGGAAGGATATATTTCTCTCCCCACCTTTATCTGCCTTCCGGAGGGACCACTCTCTCCACTATTCCCTCGTCCGCTCCGAACTCCCCACTAGCCCCACCACCCCTGGCACCTATCCCTGCAACCGCAGGAGGTGCTACACCTACCCCTACACCTCCCCCCTCACCTCCATCCCAGGCCCCAAAAAAACCTACCACGTTAAACAGACGTTCACCTGCAATCCGCTAATGCGGTCTATTGTATCCGCTGTTCCCGATGTGGCCTCCTCTACATTGGTGAGACCAAGCGGAGGCTCGTAGACCGCACTGTAGAGCGCCTACACTCAGCTCGCGACAAACGACAACACCTCCCAGTTGTGAACCACTTCAACTTCCCCTCCCACTCCCACTCCTACTCCCTGGACGACATGTCCATCCTGGGCCTCCTCCAGTATCGCAACAACACCACCCGGAAACTGCAGGAGCAGCACCTCATATTCTGCCTTGGGTGCCTACAACCCAATGGTCTCAACGTGGACTTAACTAGTTTCAAAAATCTCCCAACCCCCAGCCTCATCCCAAGCCCAACCCACCCACTCATCTCCGCCTCTTTGACCTGTCCGTCTTCTCTCCCAACTATCCGCTCCTCCCACCTCACTGACCAATCCCCAATACTACCTACCTGCTATCACCATCCCACCTACCTTCCCCAGCCCAAACCCCCCCTCTCTATTTATTTCAGAGCCCCCTTCCCCTCCTCCATTTCTGAAGAAGGGTCTCGACCCAAAATGTCAGCTTTCCTGCTCCTCTGATGCTGCCTGGCCTGCTGTGCTCCTCCAGCTCCACACTGTGTTACCTCTGACTCCAGCATCAGCAGTTCTTACTATCTCTGAAGAACCAATGGGCCAGACTGACCTTCTGTTGCCCTGTAAGAATGCTGTGCTTCTGCAGTAGAATGGCCTCACACCTTACAGTACATATACTATACTTGGAGATATTGCAGCATAAACATACCAGAAAGGTATCTGGACACCAAAGAGTTTAAATTAAAAAGGAAGGATTATATTCCCTGGAATTTTTAAAGGTTAAGTTGGTGACCTGTAAGATCAAGATGCTTATCTACAAAGTCTTTATCCCCAGCATAATTCTATACGTCAACTAAGCCAGGCCAATTTACATCTAGCAAGAAAGAAGGCTCAATAAACTTCTATCTCTGGTATGCAAGATGCATTCTCAACATCTTATGGAAGGATAACTTTATCAATGGAGTCAACCATTTTGGGCAAACATGCTCAAGCTAATCGTGCAAAGCTGCTCCATTGGCTTGGGCACACCCCTAAGAATGTGCAGCATGAGAAGTTAGGTAATGCCAAATAACTAGCAGTGCACTCAAAGATGCTGCCAAAAGAGACAAATTTCAGAATATGAAAATCACAATAAGTGGGAATCTCTAGCCGAAGATCAAATGAAAGTAGCAGCATGAACTTTGTGCAGGAATTTGCCACCATGATAACACATGCTTTCAGACCACTCAAACAAACATACTTCAGCCTTTCAAACTAAAAGGTTATAGTGTAAGATAAAGATTTTTGACATAGGGGCAATATCTTGGCATGCACGGAAGATTAACTGCCTAACAAGACCCAGCCATAAATGGGCCAACTTCTGTTGGCAATGCACAAGTACTATGTGACAGAGATCAGTGCTGCAGCCTTGACTTTTTACAATTTACATAAAATGCATTACAACATTCAAAAGACATTTGAATAAGTACATGAATAGGAAAAGTTTGTACGGATATGGGCCAGGAGCAGGCAGGTGGGACTAGTTTAGTTTGTGATTATGTTCAGCACAGACTAGTTGGACAGAAGGATTTGTTTCTGTGCTGTGACTCTATGACTTTGAATGAAGGAACAGAAGACTCGTTTTTTAAAATTTGCTACCGACACAAAGATAGGTAGTAAAACAAATTGTGAAGAGGATGGCGGAAGCCACAATGCATATAGATAGGTTAAGGTCTGTTGGCAAGACCTTCCAATGAAGTATAATGTGGGAAAATGTGAAACAGTTACAATGAAAAGTCTAAATTGTGAGAAACTGCCAAATCTCTGGGCTGCAAAGGGATTTGGGTGCAAGAATCGCCAAAGCCTACATGCAGGTAAAGTATTTAGGAAAGCGAATAGAATGTACTTGTTTATTGCACACTGAGTTGAAAGATTATGCTTCTGTTATGCAGCATATGCTCAAGATATCTGAAGTGCTATATACTGGAGTGGCTTTCTTATACAAGGAAGGATATACATATGTTGGAAGTATTTCAAAGAAGGTTGTCTTACGAAGACAGTTTAAGCAGCACATCACATCCATCAGTGGAGCAGCTCAAATGGTTTTCCCATCAAGTGCACAAGGATCTGAATGCCTGCTTGGGCATGAACGAAGATACATTACCTTCTCAATTTTGTTTTACCATATTTCTCCAGTGACATGGCAGTGACCTTTCGACTAAAGAAATTCTGTCCCCCACCTTGCAAATTCAATCAGATCCAGCATCTCTCTCTTCTGATTGCTGCTTAATATCCTGACCAATAATCACTTAAGAGAACCACAAGGTATTATGTTCCACAGTCCTTTACAAGAACATATTCATATACGAACAACATAGCTGTAATACAGATTAATAAGATATTGGGCACCGCTTTAAGCCGGTATTTTTTGGCCTTGGACGTGATGTGCCACCTTCTTGAACAACTACAGTCATTTAGTGCAGGTACACCACAGTGCTGTTTGCAATGATGAAATATAGCGATATATGAAGGCAAGCTTTCCCCTATTAACATTCCTCTCACTTGCCTCCCACATAGAAAACCATGTTTACAGAAGGAGCACTTAAATATCATGTTCTAACAGATACGGGATACATACAGTAAGGCATAAGAACTATTCAGCATGCCAAATATTACACAAAAATAGGATTTAATCAATTTTCACAACGGCAGAAGTAAATACATTGAATTTGGCACGAACCGTATAACAAGTCTAGAATAAATTTTGAGTTAATGGAGATAGTAAGAACTGCCGATGCGGGAGTCAGAGATAACAGTGTGGAGCTGGAGGAACATAGCAGGCCAGGCAGCATCAGAGGAGCAGAAAAGCTGATGTTTCGGGTCGGGACCCTTCTTCAGAAACGACGTCCGTTTCAGCCAATTTCTGAAAAAGGGTCCCGACCCGAAACATCAGCTTTTCTGCTCCTCTGATGCTGCCTGGCCTGCTATGTTCCTCCAGCTCCACACTTGATAGTTAATGGTGTTTGTTTGCAAGTTTTTGCTCATCTAACTTTATTGACAACCTTTAACTATATGTGAAAATACTGAAATGTTATACCTAACAGTAACTATTTGACAGAACTGCATGCTAACAACCATCAGGAAAGATTAAAACGAAAAGAACTGCGGATGCTGTAAATCAGGAACAAAAACAGAAGTTGCTGGAAAAGCTCAGCAGGTCTGGCAGCATCTGTGAAGAAAAATCAGTGTTAATGTTTCGGGTCCAGTGACCCTTACTCAAAACTGAGGAACTGAGTTCGGAGGAAGGGTCACTGGATCCGAAACGTTAACACTGATTTTTCTTCACAGATGATGCTAGACCTGCTGAGCTTTTCCACCAACTTGTTTTTGCCAAGAAAGATTTTTTTTTTTAAAACTCTCAAACAACTGATAAATGATAAGCTACTTTTCACTTTAAGAAGAAAATACATAATTGCACAAGGACAAAATAAACAGTTAGTGATGTGGATATAGTCAGTCGTACAGCATGGAAACAGGCCTTTTGGTCCAGTCATAATCCCAAACTAAACTAGTTCCACCTGCCTGCTCCTAGCCAATATCCCTCCATACCTTTCCTATTCATGTACTTATCCAAAATGTCTTTTAAATGTTGCTATTGTACCCACATCCGCAGGAAGTTCATTTCACGTGCAAACCACCCTTATGTCTTTTCTAAATCTCTCTCCTCTCACGTTAAGAAAGTTCCACCTTGTCTTGAAATCGCCTATCTTAGGGAAAAGACAGTTATCATTAACTCTATCTAAACACCTCATTATTTTATAAAATTCGACAAGGTCAACTCTCAACTTCCTATGTTCCTGTGGGGGAAAATAAAACAAAAAGTGAGCCTATCAAGCTTTTCTACACAACTCAAATCCACAGGTGGTAAGACGTTTGTTAGAGCATCGCTGGTGTGATCCAGCTCGGCCAATTAAATATAGTCTTTTTTTCTGTGTTGTACTTTCTACGTAATTCTATGCAACGCTAGTACCTTGGAGCAATCTTGTAATGAGCTGATTTAGATGTCATACCTACTTACATTGGCTATGATACGTCATCAGCATTGAGGATTTGATTATGTAAGCCAAGGTCCGGGAATAAAGAAGATTGCTGAAAAGACAAGCGCATGGTACTGAAATACTACTGAATTAAAATTAATTTGCACTTGGAGTATTTCATAATCTTAGAATGGCTATAACTCAGACGGAGGACATTTGATAGTTGAGTTTGTGCTGGCTCCCCAAAAGGAAATGATGAGTGCCAAACCGTAGACTTCTCCCTGTAGCTATTAGCATGATCACGGGTCTAAGTGCCATGGATATTTTAAAATTCTAAATCCAAAGTTTGCTTTGTGAAAAAGGGCTGATAAAGCTAAAAATGGCAATTAAATGGCTACATGAAGAGATAGATCCATGAATGTCACACCTAAAGATGCAAAGGGAACTTAAAACATCACTTCTTCAAATAGGAAATGACAAAAATCAAAAAACAGACTGGACAAAGAGAACTTGCGAATATAAAAATAATAAGGAACTGACAACACTCAACAGCAAGCCATCCCTTGCAAATTCCGACCCAATCTTCACACATTTCATGTTTTTCCCCTTGAAGAGTATACAAGGGACGAGGGTTAAAAAGCCGGTTTCAACTTTACTGGAGTGCGCTTATTGAATAGTGGGCTCATGTACCTGTGGCAGCCTCGGTTCAACTGTTAGCATGCCAAGGTAATAACTGACGAATAATCCTCCAGTCACCCCTATGTTGCAGGTAAAGGGACTCTCTTATTCAGAGCATTAGAAGTCAGACAGCTAGCAAGCCAGACAAAAGGAAGAGGACAACAAAAGGACTCTCTCTTTCTCCAAATACTGGAATTTAGTTGTGGTCAAAAGGAATAAAAATATCAGATTCACAATCAACCTGCAAAACTAAGAATCTTGAAATCAACTGTTCAACTAGCAATATCAACAGTAACTAACTGCCCCAACAACAGTTTGTGGATTATTTTTAGTGACAGTCTGTCACAGAACTGAGAGCAGAGACAGAGAGAGAGCAGTTCAGACTCAGACCTTTATGCTTGTCAGCAAGCAAGATTACTCTCTCTCTCTCTCTGCGTGAGTGGAAAAATAACAAAGACTTGTAAAAAGAATAAAAACCCTGTAACTCGAGCCAAGCTCCAACTGACCAGCTACTAAATGGAAGCTCCCTGCGGTTGTTAAAAGCATTATATCATTGCCAAAATCCAAAATAAAACTGTGAAAGTCACTTATTTTCACCCATTTTTTGGATTGGACTCTGATCGACAGACATTGCGACATTTTACTTATATTTTCCACTCATAGTATTCCTAAAATAACACGTTTTGTTCTTGTCTAACCTATTTGTGAATGAATGTGTGCATGTTTGGATTTAAAAAGAGTATGGTTAAGTTTACGTATTAATAATTAATAATGTGTTTTTTTCCAAATTTATTCCAACAAACCTATCCTCTAACATAAAATTTTTGTTTCTTGTTCATAGATTATAACCTGGTTTGAGTGAGTGTCTTTTATCTTAGGTAGTGCTCACTGTTAGACATAAACCATCCTAGAGATTGAATGAGTCATTTTTTACACTTGCAACAACTCATGGATTAGTGGGGCTTGATTTCCAACACCTTATTCCCACCAGTCATGACAAAACCCAAGTTGTGGTCACGGGTTGAGCCGGAACCAACAGTGCAGCAAACAATAGGATTCAGGTCCAACAAAGAGTTCTAGAAGATAGATTAATAAAATCACACATTCTGGCCAATTCAAGAATGTCAGGCAAGGCAGGAAAATCACAGCTAGTGCAGAAGGAAAAAGTTTAAATATCTTGGGAAACTGTATGCAATTCTGAAACAGAAGTACAGTTGATGCTGTACTAACAAGGACTAGGAGAATTGCAAAACTCTTCCTCCAAAAGGCTTTGGGTCAATTCGAAATTTCAAGACTGAGATCAGAGAGACTTTTATTCAGTCACAGTATTGGGGAATGTGTCAGTTAGATGGAGTAGAGGTACAGGTCGATCATGATACTGATAACTAAACATGCTAGAGAAAATGAATGGCTTACCTGTGCTCCTATGTAAACCTGAAAATAGCCAAGATCAATATCCTCAGCCTTAGTGGAATGGCAGGTATAAGGACGATGCCAGTGTACTCCCATGCTAGCCCTTCTGCAGCAAACAGAATTCATTAAGCAATAGGTTGGCAATGAGAGCTGCATTTGACGGCTGGTACTTTTCGGTTTAAAAGATGAGACTTGCCTCAGTCCTCAGAAGACTCTACTGTAATACTTCAACCAGAAATACTGCCACCCACAAGAATAGATTTGGTATTGGAGGAAGCGCCAAAAAATTGAGTGTTAAAGGCAACAAGGTAGGCAAGGGTATGCACAGGAGGAACGTGTATATAACTATTTAAATAATTATCTCTATAAATATAAACAGAAATATTTAACTATACTGGTTTACTAAAATAACATCTTCGTCTGGTCACATTTGTTCTGACTGATTAACGGAATAACCATGCATATGCACTTAATATGATGCACATGCTAAATTGCTCAAGAACACAAAGTTGTATTAAAACTTTCGTCACTGAGATCTTTAATTACACTTAGACAATGCTGCCTCAGTGAGCTGCTAACTGCTTCCTTACAGCATTAGAAAGCTGCAAGAGCAACAGGTCCACGTCGTCACCAATGCAGAATCTAACAGAATAAGTTTTTTAGAAGTACTACCAACATTGTGCTGTGTGCAGCACACAATTATGATGCGAGGATTAATTACATCCTAGAGAGTTCCTAGTCATTTAACCAAACCTTCCAAAAGTCTTCCTTGTAAAGTGTAATCACAATCTGTTTGACAGCACAAACCACACTGTACGTTAGTCACCCAAACATCCTTGGGCTTTAGCTTCATCAGAAGTCACTGGTGTTGCGGGTAGGAGTGTAACAGTAACTAGCCTTTTGTTTTTTTTTTAAATTCACCCATGAGTTGTGAGCAATACAGACAGGACAAGCATTTTTACTGTATTTTTTCACATAACATGCATTCATATGAACTGATGCTCCTGGTACCAAACACTAGCTGCTCTGGCACCATGGACACAGGGAAACTAGCAGTATGAAAAACCATAATATTCATTTCAGGAGTCTGGTTCAAACAACTTGAATAGAACATTAGAGTTGTATTAACTTTAACTACAACTATAGGAGATCAGTGGAAATGGGTTGCAAGTCTGAGATAACTCTGCTGTATGTTCTACATGACATATTAGGCATCTTTACAATTCTTACTTGGTCCTGCTCATTTTCTTCCTCCTAACACCAAGAAAGATGAAACACCAAAAAGGATAGATTACAGTAAACTAGAAGGTCAATAGCTGTTATGCTAAAAATTAAATCACAGAATCATCGCTGTAGGTATTGAGCAACTTGGGTGTTGCTGGAACATCACCTAAAGCTACTAGTAGTCATTATTAAAGAAAAGTAAGAACTTCTAAGAATTGGAACAAAGCATTAGTGTAGGACAGTGGAAAAGGGGCAAGAAAATCACAACAAAAACTAGTAGAGGTAAACACCCAGCAGCAGATCTAAATGCCTGGTTTCCTTCTTCACAGGACCAGGAATATGCCACAAGGTAGTTAAAAATGTCTTTCTTCTGAAAACAGCATCCAGTCTTTAATGTAATTTAAAGCATTTACTATACTCTGAAACCTTCCAATCAATAAAAGCCTTGGTTAACCTTACAATCAACCATTGGTAATCGAATACAAGTGAGAAACTCAAAAACATTTATAGTGTAACTCAAAACAAATCTTAAAGCTATCAACAATTATAATAGGGATGTTACATTCAGACCCTAGTTATGCACAAATAATTTCATTCAATAAAAAGATTTACTTTAGTGATCACAAGAACATCTTAGAGAGAAAATTGGGTAAAGAATGAATAACTGTTTCAGACAAATTTATTTTAAAATATTGCATGGCTTTCATTACATAAGACTATTCTGAAGAAAGCTATGCCACCCTCGCGTAACCAGACAATAAATATTTTCAACTACACAGACTACAATGTTGAAGAAATATATTTTGCACAGAATTGTTTTGTACTGTTAACTAGCTTTTAAGTGGCAAAACAGTTTACCCAATCAACAACTGAGTGATTGAAGATTGAATGGATCCCAAATACTAAATACTTCACTCAAACCAAATAGGTCCAACTTTAGAGATAATAGGAACTGCAGATGCCGGAAAATCTAAGATAACAAGGTGTAGAGCTGGATGAACACAGCAGGCCAAGCAGCAGAGGAGCAGGAACCTGCAGCCCAATGGTATCAATGTGGATTTCACAAGCTTCAAAATCTCCCCTCTCCCTACCGCATCCCAAAACCAGCCCAGCTTGTCCCCGCCTCCCTAACCTGTCCTTCCTCCCACCTCAAGCCCCACCCCCATCTCCTATCTACTAGCCTCATCCCGCCCCCTTGACCTGTCCATCCTCCCTGGACTGACCTATCCTCTCCCTAACTCCCCACCTACACTCACCTCTACTGGCTCCACCCCCGCCTCTTTGACCTATCTTCTCCTTTATCCATCTTCTATCCGTCTCCCCCTCTCTCCCTATTTATTTCAGAATCCCCTTCCCCTCCTCCATTTCTGAAGAAGGGTCTAGGCCCGAAACGTCAGCTTTCCTGTTCCTGTGATGCTGCTTGGCCTGCTGTGTTCATCCAGGTCTACAGCTTGTTATCTTAGGTCCAACTTTATCCTGTTAAAGAAATTCACTTGGAATTGTGTGCTTTTTTGCAAATTTTTTATCTACACTCAGTTTATTATAAAATTTTAAATGCTTTGACACACTAATCAAATTGATTCCATCTACCTTTGGACAAAATTTGGATTTATATAGGCTTTTTAATACCAGTAAACATCTTAAGGTGCTCCATAATTGCATTATAAATCAGAGCCTGGTATAAAGTTACATAAAGGAGGTATTAAGTCAGAGAATTCAACACAGGCCTCTCTGACTAAGCGCAAGGGTCAAAGTAGAAAAGCAAGGAGCAAGGCAGAAAGGAGCAAGCAGAAGCAACCATAAATTAGGGCCAAGACAGTTTAAATCATGGCATCTATTATGGTGTAATTACAATTTGGAATACAGACATGATAGAATTAAAGACATTTCAGAGGGTTGAGAGATTGGAGATGATTGCATAGATAAGGCCCAGGCCATAAAAGAATTTAAATACAAGGATTCTAAAATCAAAATGCTATTTGACCAGGAACCTCACAGGACGAAGCATGGAGTTATTACGCAGGCAGAGTTTTGGATGGCCTCAAACTAAAAATAGGGCATAAATGGGGGAGATCAACCAGGAGTCTGTTTTCGAAATAGTCAAGTCTAGACATAATGAAGGTATGGATGAAGGTTTCAGAAATAGATGATACTGCAATGTCAATGTGCTGAGGCAGGGAGAGGTTGAGTAATGTCAGAGAGGCAGTGATAATGGTCTTTCATTTTGACAGCCTCATTAAACCAGAATTAAACTTCAAAAGCAGCGCCAAGTATTTTAAGCATGGCGTACAAGCATTTTAGATTTCCAGTTGCACCATTTGCTGGCACTTTAAATATCAGGAGGAAAAAAAAAATCTTAGACATTGCAGCATTATTAGTCCTGTTAATGACCAGTTATTACCGCAATGCTATTATCTTCACACATTTCACAATTACTCATTTCAAAATGCAATTAATTTTACATTGAAAATAACACTTTGAAAAATGTACTTGTGCACCATTTAGTGGAATAAAAATGTCAAAAAGTAGCCCATCTAAAGTACTAATTGCATTTTCGCTGTTTATGCCCATTAAAGTATATTTAATGATCAGAATCTGTAGAATAGTTTCAAACTTTACAAAAAAAAAAATCAGGACAATATTATTCTCATTTAAAAAGCAGATGCTTGCCTGACATGCTAACTAGTTCCAGTATTTCCTGTATATATTTCAATATTACTTTTACATAGTTGCCAATATTCTTTCCCCTGCTGTAATTAAATAGAAGAGACTTGCATGGTCACTATGAGATGAATAATTATATCCAAAGAGTTTTAGAGAGAGACTGATAAAAGCAAAACTCTAATTTGTAGAAGGACACAGCAAATTCTGCTTAGATTTAAATAGGAGGTATATTAGCTGATTAGCATTATGAACTAATACTGAGCAAGCATTCAAGACTCTTGATCTTAACACAAAACTCAAAATCTACAGAGGACCAACAACATGTGATTCAGTGACTACAATTAAGCCTGCAAAGCACAATAACTGAGTTTTCTATACACCAAATAACTAAACCACTGCACAATTGTTAATACAGAAACTGCTGGGTAAAAAATAATGGCGGCCCATCCTCATACCAGCTCAGTATTAGCATGATACAGTAAAATAGTTTCTGTTCAATCAAAACAATTAATTTTGATTAAATATTCTAGAACATCTAGAAGAGGGAAGGAAACCCCATCTAGTTAGAAACCATGGGTCCAAAGTTACCTATCCCTCCCAAGCATGTATGCCTACCACATAAATTGTCTCAAAATTGCTCATACACTGCAGCCAAAATATTTTCTGTCAATTTATTATGTCCACTTTCTCAAACATGCAACAAAAAGTTTCTGTATATTTGCTTCGAAATTCCCCAATTCCCACCCATCCCTTTGTAAGCAAAGGCCCAGAATCCTGATGGAGTGCTGGGGGATGGCCGGGGGGGGGGGGAGGTGGAGCAGAGATGGAGTAGCAGCAGCATTCCAGGATATCATGGAAATTCCATTTAATGCGCCAGTAGGTGGTGCAAGTTTCTAACTTTAGCACCCAAAGCTCAAGAACTGCAAAGTAAAATGAAAAGCTATTTTTCACTGATGCTTTAAGTTTAGGGGATATATACACATCTCCACTGGATACCATTCTGACAACCACCATCACCTCTATAGTTGGGCAAATGTGGGCTGAGATTCAAAACCTTTGATTATTGGCAGACAAAAGTCCTATTTGCTGACCATGCAGAATAAAGCGTAGACATTTGGCCTACCATCATTTTCTAAAAGTAACAAAAAAGACTAAATAATTTGGTTAATCAGTGACTTCTTTGGCCTAGATTTTATAACAAATCATTGCTTACCACCTTAATATTTCTGGACAACTCTCCACAATGGCAATTCAGAATTAAAATTTTAAAACAGACACTGAAGTAGTTAAAATTGAATTACCTAAAATTAAGCCCACCATTGTACTCAAATATCCAGTACCACTGCCAAGGTTCAGGAAAGACAATCCTGGTTGAAGTTTCAGTGCTTCCATAACTTCAGAGTAGATACAAGGCGCTGATAGATGTATGTTGCCGTGTTTCCAAGCCAGGTCTTTATAAGCATTGTCCCTATATCCCTCCAAATAATAATCTGCACGATCAATGGCTCTGAAGGCACGTTCCACTCTCTCAGTACGAATGTACTGAGCCTCTTTTAAGTTATCAATTAAATCATCATTGTCTTCACCAGCACTCACAGCTCCACCCATGACTCCTTGCGTGGGAAAATCAGATCAGATCCACAAAATGTTAGAACATGGAGTTTGTTTGACAATGCATGAGCAGCCGATGACAATAGTGTAGCACTTCGCAAGCCTGGATACTGAGGCCTTAGGGCGACATCACAATACTGCAACACAGTGCAATGTGTAGAAACCTGCAAAATACAATTATAGTTCATGCAAATTAACTCTGCAACTAAATGCTTGCAATTTACAAAAGGTTGGATAGGATTAAATTATTTTGCACAACAACCTGAATTCCCTTTTATCAAACTTATTAAATAATTCCCTCTTCTGTTCCACAAGATCTTTCCTTGAAATCTCTTACAGCTTGTTCTGGCTATTATACACTGAACACATATGAAAGAAACAGCTAAGCCTAGACTGAAGGAACGTAGAAGTGGAGTTTGAAGATTTTGTAGCAGGTAAGAATACAAGTGTAGATCAGCAAAAATGACACTTCAAAAAGGCAAAAAAGAACAGATCTTGGTGCAGCATGAATGGCAGGCAGAAGTTTGACACAGTCATATTTTGAGATTTTGTTGGGGTCCTGTGGGTGATCCAGATGTTATTGTTAAAATAATGTAATGGTGGTTGAATAGGATAGCATCTATCCTACATTCAGCTGCGAGAACTTGTGGCTCATCTAAAATGATGCTAAACATCTAAACTGACAGCACATAAGTAGCTGGGCATTTAAGAAAACTGGCGGCAAGGTAAACATCACTGTCATTAGTATTCATGTGGGAGCAGATTCAATATCTCCTTATAATAGCAAATATACTAACCACACTTAAATTTTAATTTCCAAGTTCCACAAACTAGCTGAAGAAAAAGAGCGGCACAGTGGTTAGCACTCCTGCCTCACAGCACCAGGGACCTGGGTTCAATTCCATCCTCAGGCGACTGTGTGGAGTTTGCACATTCTCCCAGTGTCTGCACGGGTTTCCTCCCACAGTCCAAGGATGTGCATACTAGGCGGATTGGCCATGCTAAATTGCCCATAGTGTTCAGGGATGTGTAGATTTGGTGGGTTATAGGGGGCTGGGTCTGGGTGGAATGCTCTGAGGGTCGGTGTGGACTTGTTGGGCCGAAGGGCCTGTTTCCACACTGCAGGGATTCTATGAAATTAATGGCACAGATTTACATTTTAAGAACAATGCTTATCCATAAATCATGAATGCCAAGTTGCTTAGTCAGTTTCCTTCAAGTCTAATATAGAAAGAAAAACATTTTCTAACTGCTTTCACTTGCTTCCTAGGCTTGGTAATATCAATCTTTTAAAAATTGATAGATTATTTGAACCTCACCCTGAAAAATATGCAATGTATTGATCTCTATAGAAAGCGTAACAAGGAACATCTTGCAAATAAAAACTTAGAAGCCACAACTTAAGTAAAAAGTTTTATAACTTAAAAATCGTAAAAATCAATATAACCATTTTTTAAAATAACGTATAATATTACAGATTATGTGGATGATCGATCAGCTGAGAATACTATATAAAAAGATGGTCAGAAGAAAAATCTCTCGCTGGATACATTCAAGAAATTCACTGCCGTTCTGAAACATTACCTTGCTCATATATTTGGATAAGCAAACTAAAATTCTTCATTAAAACCAGTCTGCCTTTGCTGTATGCTTCTCTAATGTCAGCAATTCCACATGCTACAACTTTAAAGCTACCTTCAGACAGCCTATACACAACTCTCATTAGTTTTCTATCCTTTTACCCTTCTTTCGAATCTGAGGAATGCAGACTTCAATGAATATGCGGGCTAACCAGATCTGGAGACACATAGCTAAACATGAAGGAGTGCCGCTCCTCGAATCATACCAGACAGAAGAGGTCTTTTGGCCCATCGGGCCTGCACCAACAAAAAAGTCAAAATCTGCATTCGTTCTACTTTGCAGCACTTAGGACGTGTTAATGTGCCTGTTAAATCAGTCCTGCTGCCTTCAGGGGTCCGTGAATAGGCATCCTGAGATCTCTTTTCCTCTGAGCTTCCTAGTGCCCTGCCATTCACCGAGTACTCTCTTGTCTTGTTACTTCTGCCAAAGTGTATCACCTAAAATTTATCAAGGTTAAATTCCAACTGCCATTGATCTGCCCATTTGGCCAATTTGTCTATATTCTTCTGTAACCCAAGACCTCCTTTCTGTACTGTCAACCACCTAGCCAATCTTTGTCATGCATAAAGATCTTTTTAACCCAAACCGTCCTGTCCAGATGATTTTTTTTTCTATATCATTTACATACATCATAAACAATAAGGGACCCAGCACCGATCCCTGTGGTACACCAATCAACACCAACCTCCAGTTGTACAAACAGCCTTCTACCACCACCAAGATAATTTCGGATCCAAGTTATCCCGGATTCCAAGTGCTTTTATCTTCTTTGCAGTTTCCCACGATATCTTACAGAAGGCTTTGTTATAATTATAATAACCGCACTAACCCTCATTTACACACTTCATCACCTCCTGAAAAAATTTTATCAAATTTGTTAGACATGACACAGTTCTGATAACGCCGTGCTGACTATTCCTGATCAAACCTTTTTTCTCTAAATGGAGATTGATTCAGCCCTTCAGAATTTTCTCCAATAGTTTCCTACCTATTCCTGTCTGCTAAAATCCCTCACTATTGCAGTTTCAGCTGAAATACAAAGAAACATACTAATTTATTTTCTCTAATGCAAACAAACAAACAAACAAACAAACAAGTCTTTCCAAACTTAACATACAGAATTTCCCAGCTTCACTTTCAATAATGAGAAGCTAATGGATTTTGTCAGCAAGACTGCAAACCATTTGATCAGCTGCCTCTGCCACCT
>NC_063335.1:65099830-65113494 GCF_021869965.1 Rhincodon typus | reverse complement strand
AAGAACTCAATAAGGTTTGTGAGGCACGACCTACCCTTCACAAAACCGTGTTGACTATCCCTAATCAAATTATTCCTTTCTAGATGATTATAAATCCTATCTCTTATAATCCTTTCCAACACTTTACCCACAACCGAAGTAAGGCTCACTGGTCTATAATTACCAGGGTTGTCTCTACTCCCCTTCTTGAACAAGGGGACAACATTTGCTAGTCTCCAGTCTTCTGGCACTATTCCTGAAGACAATGACGACATAAAGATCAAAGCCAAAGGCTCTGCAATCTCCTCTCTAGCTTCCCAGAGAATCCTAGGATAAATCCCATCCGGCCCAGGGGACTTATCTATTTTCACACCTTCCAGAATTGCTAACACCTCCTCCTTATGAACCTCAATCCCGTCTAGTCTAACAGACTGTATCTCAGTATTCTCCTCGACTACATTGTCTTTTTCCTGTGTGAATACTGACGAAAAATATTCATTTAGCACCTCTCCTATCTCTTCGGACTCCATGCACAACTTCCCACTACTGTCCTTGACCGGCCCCAATCTTACTCTAGTCATTCTTTTATTCCTGACATACCTATAGAAAGCTTTAGGGTTTTCCTTGATCCTACCTGCTAAAGACTTCTCATGTCCCCTCCTGGCTCTTCTTAGCTTTCTCTTTAGGTCCTTCCTGGCTAACTTGTAACTCTCAAGCGCCCTCACTGAGCCTTCACACCTCATCTCTACATAAGCCTCCTTCTTTCTCTTGACAAGAGATTCAACTTCTTTAGTAAACCACGGTTCCCACGCTCGACCACTTCCTCCCTGCCTGACAGGTACATACTTCTCAAGGACACGCAGTAGCTGTTCCTTGAACAAGCTCCACATTTCAATTGTGCCCAGCCCCTGCAGTTTCCTTCTCCATCCTATGCATCCTAAATCTTGCCTCATCGCCTCATAATTGCCTTTCCCCCAGCTATAACTCTTGCCCTGCTTTATATACCGATCCCTTTCCATCGCTAAAGTAAACGTAACCGAATTGTGGTCACTATCACCAAAGTGCTCTCCTACCTCCAAATCTAACACCTGGCCTGGTTCATTACCCAGTACCAAATCCAATGTGGCCTCGCCTCTTGTTGGCCTATCTACATACTGTGTCAGGAAACCCTCCTGCACACATTGGACAAAAACTGACCCATCTGAAGTACTCGAACTATAGCGTTTCCAGTCAATATCTGGAAAGTTAAAGTCCCCCATAACAACTACCCTGTTACTTTTGCTCCTATCCAGAATCATCTTTGCAATCTTTTCCTCGACATCTCTGGAACTTTTCGGAGGCCTATAGAAAACTCCCAACAGGGTGACCTCTCCTTTCCTGGTTCTAACCTCAGCCCATACTACCTCAGTAGACGAGTTGTCATCAAACGTCCTTTCTGCCACCGTAATACTGTCCTTGACTAACAATGCCACACCTCCCCCTCTTTTACCACCTTCCCTGATCTTACTGAAACATCTAAACCCCGGAACCTGCAACAACCATTCCTGTCCCTGCTCTATCCATGTCTCCGAAATGGCCACAACATCGAAGTCCCAGGTACCAACCCATGCTGCAAGTTCACCCACCTTATTCCGGATGCTCCTGGCATTGAAGTAGACACACTTCAAACCACCTTCCTGCCTGCCGGTACACTCCTGTGACCTTGAAACCTTATTTATGACCTCACTACTCTCATCCTCCTGTACACTGGAGCTACAATTCAGGTTCCCACCCCCCTGTTGAATTAGTTTAAACCCTCCCGAAGAGCATTAGCAAATTTCCCCCCCAGGATATTGGTACCCCTCTGGTTCAGGTGTAGACCATCCCGTTTGTAGAGGTCCCACCTACCCCAGAATGAGCCCCAATTATCCAGGTATCTGAATCCCTCCCTCCTGCACCATCCCTGTAGCCACGTGTTCAACTGCTCTCTCTCCCTATTCCTCACCTCGCTAGCACGTGGCACAGGTAACAAACCAGAGATAACAACTCTGTTTGTTCTAGCTCTAAGCTTCCACCCTAGCTCCTTGAATTTCTGCCTTACGTCCCCAACCCTTTTCCTACCTATGTCGTTGGTGCCTATGTGGACCACGACTTGGGGCTGCTCCCCCTCCCCCTTAAGGATCCCAAAAACACGATCCGAGACATCACGGACCCTGGCACCTGGGAGACAACACACCAACCGCGAGTCTCTCATGATCATGTTTAAAATAAATATAACTTATTGTACAACATACAAAGTTGGCAACATCTTTTGAACTTGCCTATTAAATACTTCCTGATTCCAGAAAATGGACTCACTCATGGCTCGTGACACTTCTGAGCTGGTGTAAACTGTGCTATCTTCAAATGCCAGGCAGATTCCAAATTTATGAGTGTGTGGAGGGGTTTGAAATACCCACCACTGCAATGGAGTCAGCAACATCAGGGTAGCAGTGTGAGCAATTGTGATCTACAAAATTATCCCAGACCCTTCAAATTGGTGGTTAAGAATGGGGATTGGGTCCGCCCATCTTTCTTTTAATCCCACCTGATACAGATTGACCTTCATGCAGGGCAGGAAAATCCAGTCCATTTGATAGTAAGCTACCAGAAATACTCCATCCATCAGCTCTCTTAGGTGAACACAACATTCATCAAATATATAACAAATCAAGAATATGCATATTTATTCTTTCCTAATATTTGAAGGAATAAATATGTGTGTATATCAGTGTTTAAGGGGGAGTTTAAAAGGAGTTTTAAGTTGTAGTGTTATGTACTGATGGTTTATAACTGTTTACTTGCAGTTAGAGTTCAATCACTTGTAATAAATAGTGTAATAGTCATACAGCAGAAAGTGCTAATATTCAACTTCAATGAGGGAAGTAGTGAATAGTGGATTAGTTATTTGTTATATCCTGACTTTTGAGGTGCTTGTGGTGCAATGGTAGTATCCCTACCTCTGGGCCAGGAGGCCTGGGTTCAATTCCAACCTGCTCTAGAGGTGTATTATAGAATGTCTAAGCAAATTGATTAAAAATATCTATCTTGCCTGAAGAAGGGTCCAGACCCAAAATGTCAGCTTTCCCGCTCCTCTGATGCTGCTTGGCCTGCTGTGTTCATCCAGCTCTACACCTTGTTATCTTGCCTGATTTTCCTTTATGGTGAACTTGAACTTTGCCTCAAAGATATTTATCAGAAGTTCAGTCTATAAGCTGGCTCCATCCGTGTCACAATATCTCTTTCAGGAAGCAGTATCTTGGACAGCCCATAGATTTCCAGTAATGTTTCTTATGTGATCGTTGTTAAATTTTTCAGGAGGTCTTGACCACAATTTTACTGTTGGGAAGATGTCTCCAATGTCCAATTAAATCCTAACAAACTAAAATAATCAAACTTGGGACCTCTCTAATTTATACAATGTCAAAGTCATGTTAAGTGGCGCATTTATTTACACAGCCATTTATGATGGGTTCAGCTCTTTTATTTAAGAAATCAGGACAGCTACACCAGCAGCTGAAATTAGTAAATACACTTCTGGTTTTTCAAAATATTTAGTCACTGTCGACATGATTAACCAATCCACAAAATAATCATGATACCTCCAAAAATTAGCAGTTGATAATTCCGTATACATATAGATGTGTCCACTCCAAACTTCGTTTAAGGAGTGCAGTGGATTTTCTGATTTCACGGAGGGAATTACAAATTTGTATGGCAGTAACAAGGAGCCTGTATCACTACAATCACATCAAGGACTAAGTTGCCCATATTGTAAATGTATATGGTTCACCAGTACTAGAAAGCACTTTACTTTGCTCTAAGATGGATACCATCAAGTAATTTTTAAATTAGTTTGTGAAATAAATCATCTTGGGGTTGGAGCAATGTTTAAGCCAGACGTGATGCCTGGACCTCCAAATAAGACATATTGTTATTCTGTTCACCAAAATATGCCTGTCTGACCAGTGTCAGGTCCTACTAATGGTATAAAGCAAGGAAATTTGAATATATGGCCTTGCCCCTCATAATAATGTTCATATTTAAGACAATTTGAAATTCTGTCCCCAACAGATCATGAAGGAAATCTCGGTCTATCTTAGCTTCTAGATGTCCAAAGGAAGTGCAGGTAAATGAGGGCATATGTATACTAGAATGACTGCAGATATTTAAAAGATTGGTTCCGCTCTGATTATTTTAAAATCATAACTCTCAATGTGAAATAATATTATACTTGACAACACATTTAGTATGTCTGCAAATAAAACATGGAGTCATAGTCATAGAGTCATACAACTAGGAAACAGGCCCTTCAGCTCAACTCGTCCATGTCAACCAGGTTTCCTAAACTGAGCTAGTCCCATTTTCCTGCATTTGGTCCTTGTCCCTCTAAACTTTTCCCTGTACCTGTCTAAACATCTTTTAAATGTTGTAATTGTACCCACCTCTATCACTTCTTCTTGCAACTCATTCCGTGTACGCACCTCCCTCTGTGACAAAATGTTGTCCCTCAGGTCCCTTGTAAATTTGCCCCTCTCACCTTAAACCTATGCCTTCTACTTTTGGACTCCCCTACTCTGGGGAAAAGATCTTGGCTACTCACACTATCTATGCCCCTCATGATATTATAAACTCAGCCCCCTACACTGCAGGGAAAAAAAGTCCCAGCTTATCCAACATGATAGTCAAAATCTTACCAGGCCCCTGAATGCTGTGGGCCATGTCAAGATTTGTGGCAAATTCAGACAAGAAGTCTGGTGTGGTCTACCTTGATGTAGGAAGCAGTTCGTCGCATTTTTATTTTTTTAGCCAAGCAGCCAGATGAATTTCTAGTTAGGCAGCGGCAAGTTGCCAATTAAGCAGGATTATAACTTGTTAAATATCTTATTAAGTCTGAAAATTGCCTTTATTAGTGTCCTATCCTAACTTCCTATCTTCCCAAATGCACCAAACAAGCTAGAAGTCCAGAATTCTCGAATTGGAAGACAGAATGGGTAAGTGACAACTACAGATCACCACTTGCTCCAAAGGACCACGTGTTAGATACCAAGCACAACCATCTCAGGGTACACCCATGGGTACAAGGCATAGTTACCCATGTCTACAGATGCTGGCAACTGACATGTGCCAGCCTCTAGGGACCCTTATCTCTGATCCAATTAAGGTACACACTGTACTTCACTGTTGCACCTCAGGCTGCACTGGCAATTACCATGCTGCTAGGACACACTGCACTCAGGGACATATGCCAGCTCTGGCCTGCTCACTTGCTGCCGTAGCGCTCACTCACTGAGCAAATCTGGATGCTCTCAGCAATGCTACCTTGCATTGTTTTGCCTTGCTTATTTTGCATTTTGTCCACTCAGCCATAGATACCAGGTTCGTATTACTGCTGTATTGCATGTTGTTTAGTACAGAAACAAAGCCAGAAAGCCTGTCATGGTTGTCAGCAGGCCTCAGTCAAATCTTTGGTTGGAGGATTCCAGCACAGTAGGTCAAGGCCAGTCTCTGGCAACAGTTCAGGAGCTATGACAATGTCAGTCAGCTGCTTGGGGTATTCAGAATCAGGACCTTCAACACATTCAGTGAACAACTGAATTTCAGGCAGCCTAGCAACAATCTCAACTTGATTTTGCCTATCGTGGGTTGTCTTTCTCCTGGAACGGGAGATAGGCAGGTATTAAGGGAATTGAAAATGGGTAGCATAGCTGTTGCTTTGGTGCAGATGGGGAGGTGTCCCAAGCAAACAAGTAGGTAGTGTTTAGGACCTGTTGGGTTTGTGGTGCTGGAGTTGGGGTGGGTGGCAGCGAGTAAGGGAAGATGTTGCAGGCAATAGTCAGAGTGGTGGAGCTTGAGTCTTGGAAGGAAGTGGGTACAGTGGCAGAGGTAGACTGTAAGATATCGGAGAAAAGATGGTAGAAATTTCGTTGGCACAGTGGAGGAAGTCATTGACCATCTTTATGCATTATTGTGCACTCTTCCAGATGGATGAGACTGTATTGACTCGGGTGGCAATTTCAGACCAAGTTGGCATGATCGAGTGTCTTCCTTTGCTGATAGTAGAGGAACAGGAAATCCCACCTTTGTTCCACCCTGTACAGCAGGACCACCAAGCCCTTGTCGCACAGCAAGACACCAAATTTCCCTAGTCCATCATGTCTGGCAAATGGCAAGGCAGCTCAGTAATTGGCACTGCTGCCTCACAGCACCAGAGTCCCAGGTTTGATTCCAGCCTTGAGTGACTGTGTGGAGTTTGTACATTCAGCCCCTTTGTCTGTGCAGGTCCCCTCTGGGTGCTCTGGTTTATTTCTGCAATCCAAAGATGTGCTGGTTAGGTGGTTTGGCCATCCTAAATTGCCCATTGTATCCAGGTTTGTATAGGCAAGGTGCATTAGCCATGGGAAATGCAGGGTTACAGGGATGGGGTGCGATGCTGTTCAGAGGGTCATTGTGGACTCGATGAGCCAAATGGCCTGCTTCCACACAGTAGGAATTCTATGATTCTAAATGTCAAGAACTGTACAAGGCAGCTCCAGACTCACAGTGCGTTTTTGGGCACACAACAGCCTTTTCAAGGTGGTGTTGGTGCCAGAAATGTCAGTTAATTATGGGATATGCTGGCAGTAGCAAATGGTTCTGGGAAAAAAAAGATATGGTAATATCGGATTAGAATCAGACAAAAAGGGCATCATTATGGCAGAGTAGGTAGTTAACGAGGTGAGTTTGGATAGATACAACAAGGGATCTCACTAGGCCTTGCAGCAAAATCCCTCCAAGAAAATGTGATGGAACTGACATTTTGTTAAAAAGCATTAAATTCAGCCTGATCTCTTTTTGCTGGTTCATTTTCCATTTCCTTCAATTTTTGAAGGAATTCATTCTTGCTTTAATACAGCTGCATTGGTGCCATTCGTTGGGCTAGAGAAGACATTTCTTAGATTACTCAAATATTGAGGGGATCACAAACAGCACTAATTTTCTATTCACTAATATTGACATAAAAGTACTTTCCAGCAGACGTCAATAGACCAGGAGTTGGAAAATTTGTTGTTTAAACACATTCTATAGCTCAGAAGCACTGAGACTAATTGTAACTTAATGCAAAATGGAAATCTTACTTGCAACTTCTCATCAATGTGATTTCGACTTGTTTTGTTGATGTCTATTGTCAAATTAACATGCGTCAATGAGCTTAGTTCCAATCTTTCATTTCTGAGAAGCCAACAAAGCAAAGAATAAGGTTGATAAAATTTAGTACTGCAACAAAATAGACCCTGTCAGTGCAAACTTAACATGTTATTGCCCAACAATTTTTAAATTAATTCATGGGATTTGGGCATCACTGTCTGTACCGGTATTTATTGCCCATCCCTAATTGCCCCTTGATCTGAGTGGCTTGCTAGGGCTATTCAGAAAACAATAACCAGTCAACCATATTGCTGCGGGTCTGGTGTCACACATACACCAGACAGGTGGAGATAACAAATTTCCCTCCCTCAAGAACTGGACCCATTAGTTAACTTTATTTTAAATTCCAGATTTTTGTTAAATTCAGATTTCACAATCTGTAATGTGGGATTCGAACCAATGTTCCCAGAGCATTAAGCTGGATTTCTGGTGCAGTGGTATTACTAATACACCACTGTCTGCCCTAATTACTAATTAATTGATTATATAGCAGCCAGGAGTGCTGAAAGGAGGGATGAAGGTAAATAGTGCTAAGTGATCCATCACATGTGGAAGCTAGTAAATAATGTACTTGCAAAAGCTATAAGAACAAAAATGCACAAAGGTTCTGCACCTGAGTGAAATGTCCCAGATGCTTGAGGAATTAAAGGATAAAATTAGCAATGCCTTGTCGATAATTTTCAATGCTCTAGAAATACTGGAGATGTCTCTCAATTCTGGAAAATGGCAACTGTCATCCAAATTTTCAAAAATGAAGTGAGGCATGAACTTCGTAATTATAGGCAGCGAACCTACATACATCGTGGAAAGATGTCTGAGGGCATTTTGAGCAATACCATCAATGAGCATTAACAGAGCACAATTATCAAATGGAACAACCTATAATTTTAGAAGTATTAAATAATTCTTTCAAAACAACTGGAATCATTAAGCACATTACTCAGCTATCATCCTTTCCCACTGATATAACTTCTTTCAGTTCTACAATTCTCCAACAACTCCGACCCAATATTTCCTACCATTGGTAGCTGTGTCTTCAGCTGGCTTGGCCAGGGTCTGAATATCCCTCTGAAAGACTCTTTGCTGCTCTACCTTTGTGGACCACAGAGAAGTGTCTTTGGAAGTGAGGCGATATGTTTATCTATTTCAGCTGCAAAGAGATTAAGAATGCCGAAGACAGAGAGAGCACCAATGACACAGTTATATTTGCTACTTTGATCAGGGTTATTTCAGTTTTGTTGAAAGATGAATACCTAATGGAAATGATTCGGACAGTGAATTCAGGTAAGATGGTCATGGGTTAAGAAGCAATTTTTCAAGAACTCTGGAAGATAAAAGGAGGTTGGAGATGGTGTACTAACTGATGGAGGGGGTCCAGAGTAGGTTTTTGGAGGAGTAAGGTGAAGGCAGCTAATTAGAATATGAAACAGACAGGCAGTAAAAGGGAAAAGTGAACATGGCAGTGTTGCAATTGTCAGAAGCTGAAAAGTGAAATAATTTAGGAAAGACCATTCGTTACAATCTGAAGGCAACTGGCTTATCTGATGCAGTTATAAATAAGACAAATCGTGTATTGGTTAAACTTTGAGGGCCACAAGTCAGAAGTAGTTTTACTTCCAAACTAATGGATATCAATTCATAAGTGTTATTTGCAGTTTTTTTTGTAATCTTACCTCAGGGAAGATACAAATGTATGAGAAAAGTTTTAGACAACAGTGATAATTCTCACCTCAGGGGATTGTTCAAAATTAAATTTGTTTCTATTGAAGAAGATAAAAGGTGTTTGAGATGAGGAAAGGTGTATGCAACATGGAAGAAGCTATTCATCTTGAATAAGAGTTTATCATTTAAGGACATGTGCACAAAATTCAATATTACTTGAGAAGTAGGATTAAGGGTTATAAATACATTTAATGGCACTGCTCGATTCTGGTGTTGTTTGACAGCTTAGTGTTTTTCTGGAGTTAAAAAATCAGTAGATGGTGTGGGAGAGAAGTTCATGTTGAAATACTCATATATGGATTCTGAATGGAGAGCACTAAACTGATGACAGAGTACTCTCTCTTGCATTCAACTTAGGTTCTTAAATGTACATTTTAGAATTAAACTTGAAATTGTTAAGACTGTGGTAATTTTTATATCACTACATGTCAATGGGTAAACCATGAGCATGTATACATTGCGAAAAAAAGAACAGAAATCAACACACCCATGCCAGCATGAACAGGAGACCAAATATATGAGAATGCCTGAATTTTAAAGCATGTTATCACTGCTAAGTTATTAGGGTTTTACAGGTCACCCAAGAGGGGGAATACGGGTTGGTGGACCTAGAAATGTGGTGGTATGCCCACTGCTGAGCTACCCAGCTCTTCCAGTTGTGATTTTTAAGGTGGGAAAGAAGTTATATAAGTAATTGATCATCAATTAAAAACCAAGTCTGAATTAATTGGAAAGGGAACAGGAAAGGTCTGCACCAAAGGTATCCTAGGGGTTAGGCCCAATAAACTGTTGGCCAGTGACAAGAGGGAGTGCACTCCTTAAAACACATAATATAGTAGATACACACATTCTGTTAGACTCTGGTACAGCACCTGCTTCCTTACAGATCAGTCTACATAATCACGTGACACTGAGATCATCATTACAAAATGATACATCATCATTTTAGTGATGACTTATTCGTCTACACTTGGAGGTCTGGATCCATTGCGGAAAGCTTCTTCTTTGACTTAACTGCAATCTGGCAGTAGTCACATTTCTTAGTTATATTGTCAGCACTCCACAGCTGCCAGCCTCTGATTTAACAACTCTATGAAGAGGGACTTCCTCCTGAACAGAAGCAGAAAGCTTGCCTGATGACAATTCAAGTGCTGTCAACCATCAAGTTGAAGCAAGATAAGCTTACAAGCTGGTTTGCCTGACAAATTAGGCAATTGGATTCACAAAGAACTGCACACAACTTGCATCTCTTTCAATCTTCTATTTATTTCAAATCGTAGCCAAAATGTTGGGAGGACCATGAATTAGACTACTGATCTCAATATGCCGCAGTCTGAAATGACCCTGACATTGTTAGGAGTATTACCCTTTAAAGATTTCCCACAGTCATTTTTTTTTACATTTTTTATGATATAAAATATAAAAATATAAATTTTGCTCTGTGTATTTTACTTCCTCAGAATTTATATTCGTGCAGAAATCTGATGCAAATGACCTGATCAGTGCACTAAACTGAAACATATTAATTCCAACCTCCTGTCATTTAGTGCATTGTTATACAATAAATAAAAATTACTGTAAAATGCTAAAATAGCTTTTACAGCAAACAAGATACTTTCCTAATAGAATTAAATTACTCTACTGTTTTTGGACAGAACATTTGATAGGACCTGTGTAACAAGATCAACAATAGATAATAAACTCCAAAACAATCCCATTTTTTTTTTCTGTTGTGCTATCAAATCCTTATAAAGGTTAATGTGAATAAACAAAAAAAAACCAAAAGCAAGGATCATGATTAACCTACTCCAAATCATTAGAAGAAAGACAGGTCATCATGTTGATAATAATTCCAGCCTTGTTCCTTGGCTCTTCACATCAGCAGGGGACTCAATATCAGTTCTGAGGAAGGTCACCGGGACCTGGAACGTTAACTCTGTTTTCTCCTCCACAGATGCTGCCAGACCTGCTGAGCTTTTCCAGCAACTTTGTTTTTGTTCCCAATATCACAAGTGCCAAGCAATACTGAATGATGGTCCGTATTTATTTTTAAAGGGAGTGCATTGTGGTTGCAGGTGGTCCTGAAATCATTGGCAATGATATGCTATGGAAGGGTCAACAATGGTTGTCCATGGGACTCAATAAGCAGGAAGATTTTTTTAGATGTTGCTTTGCAGGGTCTGTTGGTAGAAGTAAGAAGGACAAACATCATACATGATCAGACTGGTAAGGTCTCTCCCTGCAAATGCTTGAAAGACAGTGGCAAGAGATGATTCCAAAGGTCAATCCGATGAGTGTGGAGCAAATACATTTTCAAATGTCATATCCTATTAACTGTACCACTAACCTCATTCACTGATCATTCACTGCACTTATATTATTGACTTAAGAGCAATCTGAACTAATCAGGACACAAATTTAATGGCCTAGATATTCCAATGGTCAGAAATTTGTTGGAGCAGTATAGACTAGAGTTGCACATCAGGATCAAATGGAATCCCCAACAGTTGACTCCATAGGAATTACTAGACCCTGATGGATAATTCCCCACATCTGTAATGGCTGAAGGAGTAAATTAAAGTCAGAGTATCTCAAAATGTGAGTTCCGACTCACTTAAGCTTAATTATTACCCATAAAGTATGAGAAGATCAAAAACCTATTCTCGTTCCCAGCACACTGACTTCTGCAAAAGTGGGTTTGGTTTCTATGCCAATTCTTTCCACTCCTGAATTCATAGATACAACAGGTCCAGCTCACTGAAGAGGTAGGTTACATAGTATAGACAAGTCAAGTAAGGGCTTGGGTTGTGTTTATTGAAGACTACTGACGGGTATGCAGGAGCAGTCCAAACTGCCTCAGGCCTTTGTACAAAACGTGGAGCTCATCCTTTCCAACATGGGTTGGGTGGCTGTCTCCATCAAACATGCTGCAATGTCTGGTGACCAATGTCTCAATCTGCCATTGTAGAACTGTAGCCTCCACCTAATATTTGAATACTGTTCTGGATGCTCAGAGGGTTGCCATTATGACACTTGATACACGCGCGTAAAGAGGTTTCCTGTCACCTGTACTCCAAGAGGTTACTAGGATTTTTAAGGTACCACCCAAGAGACGGACAATGTTTCTAAGGTGTGAGGTCCAATTACCCTCTCTCAGGATGGCAGCATTCCTGCTACCAACACTGCCACTCTTATGTGAAAAGGTGGAAGTGTGGGATTGGCTGAGATGTTCTTGCAGACAACTAGCATGGACTCACTGGATGAATGGATTTCCTTTTTACTAAAACCTTCAATGATTTTCTTTGTGTAGTTTCATAGTGTTAGAAAAACAAGCACTACAGGGCCCAATTTCGCTGCTTGTGTACTTTGTATTCTATTCCTCTGTTAATAAAGCCAAGGATCCCATATGCTTTTTTAACAGCCTTCTCAACTTGTCCTGCCAAGGATTTGTGTATGAGAAACCCCAGGTCTCTCTCTTCCTGCACTCCATTTAAAATTGCACCATTTAGTTTACATTGCCTCTTATTCTTCCTCACAAAATGTATCACTTCACACTTGTGTGTTAAATTTCATTTGCCATGTGTCTGTTCATTTTATTACAAAAAATCTCCCAGAAAGAATTGAAATGCAAAGGATTAGAAAATAAAGGAACTGAAATAAATTAATATTAGCAAACCGAAAGTTGTTTTGGAGAAATTAACAGGATTGAAATTTCTGGAAAGCAAAGATCTATATCCCAGAGTTTTGAAAGAGATGGTTTTCGAGATAGTCATTGTACTGGTGATCATCTTTCACAATAATACAGATTCTGGAATGGTCCTGCAGATTGGAAGCTTGCAAATGTAAACCCACTAATTTAAGAAAAGATGGATAGAGAAAATAGAGAGTTACAGACCTGATATAAGGAGGTGAGAAAATGCTAGAATCTATTAGAAAAGGCTGTGATAACTGAGTACGGAGATTGTAATTATCTGATTGGGGAGGGTCATCATGGATTGACAGAAAGTAAATGACATTTGCCAAACACATTAGAGTTTTTATTTTGGAGTAGATTATGGGGAATGAGCAGTTGTGGTTTATTTGAATTTTCCAAAGACTTTTGATAAGGCTTCACAGGAGATTAGTGAAGAAGATAAGAGCACATGGAATAGGAAATAAAGTAATTGCATGTATTGAAGTCCAGTTAGCAGCAAGAAAACAGAGGGAAGGAATAAATGGGTGATTCTCAGATTGGCAGGCTGTAACCAGTGGGAAACAAACAAAGGGCATGCTGGAGAAACTCAGCAGATCTTGCAGAATCTTTGGAGAAAGAAACATAGTTAATATTGCAAGTCCAGATATCATCTTCTGAAGAACAGTCATCTTTCATGGATCACCCTGCTTCAGTAAGGGACAGTTACGAAAAAGTAATAAGTGGGTAAATCAAAGAGTACATCACTGTCTCAGGTTTAAGAGAGGAAAAGCAATCATAATTTAATTTTATCTCCTTCTCCTTTTATCTGTGACAATAGAAATTGTAAAACCTTATAAGAAACCATCTTAAAATGCCTATACTGTAATAATTCTACTTTAGAAATAATTGCAACAATACTTTCCATCTGGAGAAGAGTTTGAAAACATACAGATTACAAAGCTACCTCTGTAGCTAAAGAAACCTAAAACCAACGGGCTACAGCTATACTTGTTCCTACAGCTTCTACACGTCTTTAAATGAGAGCAAGATTGGTCTGCATGTCAGGGCTTGCTGGAGTTAAATT
>NC_063335.1:65044767-65099330 GCF_021869965.1 Rhincodon typus | reverse complement strand
CATTTTTCCAGATTAGACCTTACAAAATGCATCGCCTCCTTTTTTTTTACAATGAATGAAGAACTTTTGCATTGTAAGCACAGAGACATGGTGCTTACTGCCGATTGCTGCACAGAAACATTGTACTCATTGCAGCACTGCCACTGCACAGAGACACGTTGCTCACTGCCGATCTCAGCACAGCCACTGCCCAGAGACACGCTGCTCAATACCGATCACAGCACTGCCACTGCACAAAGACACATCGCCGACTGGTCATCAGTGCCACTGACCAGAGACACGCTGCTCACTGCCGATCACAGCACTACCACTGCACAAAGACACATTGCCCACTTGTCATCAGCGCCACTGCACAGAAACACACTGCTTACTGTTGATCATAGCCCTGCTGCTGCACAGAAACGCATTGCTAACTGCTGATCACAGGATGGTCTCTGCATAGCGACACACTTTTCAGTGCTGATCACTGCACAGAGACACAGTGCACACTGTTGACCACAGCATTGTTGCTGCACAGAGACACAATGCATGCTATGAAACACAAAGGCAGAAATTTATGAAATTCTGTCCTTACCTAATTTACTACCTCAGGAGAATTAATAGCACTTTACAGTGAATGAAGAACTTATGGATTGTAAATGTTATCATCTATATAAATGATTTGGATGTGAATAGAGGAGGAATGGTTAGTAAGTTTATAGATGACACCAAAATTGGTGGTGTAGTCCATAGTGAAAAGATAATCTCACAGTACTGCAGGACCTTGATCAGATGGGCTGATGGGCAGAGCCGTGGCAGTTGAAGTTTAAGTTAGGAAAATGTGAAGTGTTCCATTTTGGTAAAGCAAATGAGGATAGGACTTGTACACTTAATGATAGGGTCATGGGGAATGTTGCTGAACAAAGAGACGTTGGGCTTCAGGTTCATAGTTCGTTGAAGGTGGAGATACAGGTAGACAGAGTAGTGAAGAAAGCATTTGGTACACTTGTATTTATTGATCAGCGCATTGTGTATAGGAGTTGGGAGGTCATGTTTTGGGTGTACAGGACATTGTTTAGGTCACTAATGGAATACTGTATACAATTCTGGTCTCCCTGCTATGGGAAAGATGCTGTTAAACTTGAAAGGATGCAGAAAAGATTTACAAGGTTGTTGCTGGGTTTAGAGGGTTTGAGCTATAGGGAGAACTGCGGAGGCTGAGAGGTGACCTTATAGAGGTTTATAAAATCATGAGGGACATGGATAGGGTGAATAGCCAACGTCTTTTTCCCGGGGTAGGGGAGTCCAAAACTAGAGGGAATAGGTTTAAGGTGAGAGGGGAAAGATAAAAGGGATGAAAGATGCAACATTTTCATGCAGCGGGTGGTGCGTGTATGGAATGAGCTGCTAGAGGACGTGGTGGAGGCTGGTGCAATTACAACATTTAAAAGGCATCTGGATGGCTTCATAAACAGGAAAGGTTTAGATGGATATGGGCCAAATGCTGGCAAATGGGACTAGATCAATTTAGGATATCTGGTTGGCATGGACGTTGAACCGAAGGGTCTGTTTCCCTGCTCTGCAACTCTATGATTCTAAACACTGCTATAATGTAAGAAAATCTGCAAACATTTTAAGCACAGTAAGTTTTCACAAACTGAATGTGATTGTGACCAGAACATTTGTTTTGTGTTGTTAACTGGATGCATAAATATTGGTCAGGACTTCAGCGAATTCCACTCTCCTTTAAAACTTTCCAAGTGATCATTTGTGTCCACCTGTGAAGGGTGAAAGTTCATCATAGAGTCATAGAGAGTTTAATATCGCATCCAAAGGTTTGCACCTTTGACAATGCCCCACGCCCTCAGGACTGTACTGGAGAGTTAATTTTCCAATACATTAAAATTAGTAAATGATTAAGTAAGTGCAGTTATATCCAATCTTTAATAACATAAACCTGAATTGCACCAAAGCATAGTTTATAACAATGGATTCTTTAGAAATTATTGAAGCATATTTGAGTGCTGAAAGTGTAAGATATATTCTCTGGTGTAATTTTCGAGTAATGCTCAGAGATTTTTGCTTTTTAATCTCCATCACTTAATTTCATATTTGTTCAAAATTATGAAGGTCACAACAATTGCACATTTTAACAAGTTTAATTTCTCCTGGAAAAGTTACAAATGTTTTACATTTCAAAATAGAAGTCATGTGATGATTTGGATAAGATAACATCAATAGGCTGGCATCAACCAGCGAAATAATTGCTTGAGGAATGTTATATGAGTGTATTACGCACAGGGCTATAAATATCGACTCAAATGTACCCCTAACCAAATAGCCACTATTCCAGCATAAATAGGAGTTGTATGATGGAAACCCCCATCATAGCATACTCTAAAGGAATTGCCCTGGAAATTGAAAATTTTGCTGGAAAATCCTCTACGCCTGGAACCTGCTGAAAGTGTCCATTTAATTTAGAGTACTTGGAGGGTTCCAAATAAATTAAGTAAATAGTTAATAAAGAAAAGTTACACCATCAAATTCATAGCTTAACTTATCAGCAACTATTTAATCGACTCCAACTACAATTCTCTAAACCCTTTACACACCTCAGACCTTGACCTGTCATTTCTGGCGCCTTAAGCCCTACCCTATCGTGATCTCTATCCACTCCATTCACCCACTCTCATCCCACTCCCTCCTTTCCCACCCACCCTCCCTTTCTCTTTAAGAACTGCAAAAGAATTGCCAGAATGGAAGTACTTCAGCATTTCTGAAAGAACACCAATTGAAATCTCCTGTCAGAAATGCAGAGTTGCATTCTTTCATAAAAAGAAAGGGGTAAAACGGCAATCTGCGTGAGAGATTGCCTCTCTTCGAAAGGCTCAGTCCATAATTGCCTTACTTTATAGAATTTTTTTAGTCAGAAAGTTTTTTTTTCCCTTTCATAATTACATAGTACAACCTTTAAAAGTATGTAAAGTGCACTTTGTGCCATTTGTGTGAGGCAATTCAAGTAATTTAGAATTGAGTCATCATCTTCTGCTGTATTTTAATGGTTGTGCTTAGATTTTTCATCACTTCTTCTAACTGGGATTTCCCTTCCATAAACTGGCCTCCAGTACATCTAGGTTCAAGGAGCCTGGTGGATTGAGGGAAGTGTCTCTTCAGCTTACCTACTCTACAAAATTTTGATCAAAGAACTTGCAAAAACAGTTATGGCTGGTCCTTTCATTGGATGCAGGTCTTTAGATGCTGCAACAGCTTGTTGTTATTTGCTGCTTAAAGTGACTAAGCTCCCTATCTCATTGTTCCCGGTGCCTGAATCTCACACTAATATTTTCACGGAATTTATGTGGAAATTATAGTTGTATCAAGATGTGAAATCAATTGCAATTCATTCTAAAAATCTAGCTTACTCTGTCCAAAACACTGAACATCCATGCAAAGCATTTGGTATATATTTGAAACCTGCTTACCTTAGGGATGGTTCCTCATTTTAAATTGGCAGTGAAATAAAATTCAAGTGTAAACTGGGTAATTATCTCTTCCGTCATTGAACACTGTTATCCGTCATCTCCCAACTTTACTTAACATTGTCCAAGAACTGGCTGAACTGCACAAGGACAGCAATTGTATATTCTACACTACATGTGCATAACTGTCTCCTAATTGATCTCCCTCCAATATAATAATTACGAACTCTATGCTGTCTTCTAGTTACTTATGGCTTGTAATCCAAAAATGATGTCTCTTTTCCCTCCTACAAAGTTTACCCATGAGAACAATAATGAATCCCAGTGTCAGAAAAAAGACATTCAGCCAGCAGGAGAGAGACCCACAGATCAATGTATTTACATTCTAGATAGCCTCAAATTTACTGCTGACCTTACAACTGAGGGAGCCATCTGTTGTTATTGCACATATGTTGAGAACAGCCTGTGCTATGCTGTTAATAAGGTAACTTTGGGGCATCAAGGAAAGTTAAGTACTGTACTGATCTTTATCAACAAATGTTAATGAGACACACTAGGTGCTAAATGCTGATTGTGCTCATAAAAAGTCAATTTGTGGCATGTAGAATGGAAATCAGGAATTAATCCACAGAAAGGGCAAATGTATTTTCAAATGTATTTTTCT
This sequence comes from Rhincodon typus, assembly GCF_021869965.1. NCBI lineage: Eukaryota > Metazoa > Chordata > Chondrichthyes > Orectolobiformes > Rhincodontidae > Rhincodon > Rhincodon typus. The sequence goes on along the minus strand of NC_063335.1, from coordinate 65,095,208 downwards.
GAGCTAAGTATTGTCTAGTTACTGAACACCAAGGTTGGGAAATGAAATGCTCTTTGATTTGCCTTTGGTATTAGTTTCAAGGCAACACCAGATGTAGAGAGAATTTCCTTCCGTACTGTGTGAACAATTGGGCAGATTTCCTCTATTTGCTATTAGAAGCAAAACTGAAAATGCTTTCTTTATAAATGAATGAAATATTTTCAACTAGTGAACTGAGATAATGACTAATATCAATATTCACTGCTCCACTGCAGTTTCGTGACAGCATGTTGGGAACTGAAATGCAGATCCCTAAGAATCCCATAAACTTTCCCGACAGTGCCTTGCCCCATAGTATTCAGCTTCAGCTTGACATTTCTATTCCCTGTTTCAACCACCTTTCTGATCTTCTATGAAAATTGCTATTTGAGTGCTAATTAAAGTGTTATATTGTGCACAACTTTTTCTGGCAAATCGACTAAATCTAGCCAAACTATTACTGAAGAGAATTCATTTCATTCTTGCTGGTATGAAACTCAGTTTTTAAAGTTACAGAATAATGTTACCGTTGTTAAGATAAAATTTCTCCATGTTCTCCATGTTTTTTATGAAATAGTATTTAAGTTCTAGGTGAGATCACGTATTTACAAATAGAAAGGAGAAGTTAAACCCTTAAAGTAACAGATCGTTTTGATATAAGCAGTGAGGTCCACCTTGAGCAATAGCACAAAGTTCGGAAAGGAAACCAATAGCTTGTTCTGCACTGAGACCTACTTTTCTTTCAGTTGTTATTGATATGTCATTGACTATTTTGTACTTTTGCCCAAAGCAAGTTTTTTACATTAGTTCACCTTAGCAACGGAATTGTACAGATTTTCAACTGCTGCTTATCTATTTCTCAGCTGAGAGATATGTTCCCATATGAGAAGTTTTAATGCCAAAGTCCTCCTGATTCAGCCCTTAGTTCTGGGTTCTATACAGATTGGGTTCTATACAGATTGAAGATTCTCATTGCAATTTTCATGCACAGGAAAGGGGCAGAAAGGTGTGTCCGTCCTGAGTACCTGTCCTGTTGGGCCAGGCACTAACTAGGCTAACTAGTGATCCTTAAGGAGACCAGAGCAGGCATATTAGGGAAGGGTAACACAGTGTGGAGCTGGAGAAACACAGCAGGCCAGGCAGCATCAGAGGAGCAGGAAAGCTGACGTTTCGGGTCGGGACCCTTCTTCAGAAATGCTCCTCTGATGCTGCCTGGCCTGTTGTGTTCCTCCAGCTCCACACTGTATTATCTCTGACGCCAGCATCAGCAGTTCTTATTATCTCTTAGGGAAGGGTACTCCTTTTTATAAAGTCATGCAACTTATAAATATTTTCTGGCCTACTCTAGCCATTATTCACAATTTTTGGGGTTGGCATCTTTTAACTAATCTGAGCTATTGGCTAGTTCCATGTCAAAACATGCAGATTTCAGGAAAACAATTGTTTGGCATGCATAGTTGCTTACAGAAAGTCAAATGGAAATATGTAAGCCATCTTGCCTGTGGTTTAGGCAGGAATTATAGATATCCTGTCCACTTCCTGTATGTTTTGGTTTCAGTTTAAAATCTGCTACCTCCCCCGCAACCCCCCACCCCCACCATCCAACTACACCCCCTCCCCACTCCCGTGTCTTGTAAGTTAAAATATATCTTCTATTATAAAACTGTGATCATGTGAAAGCCATACATCTGCACCAAAAAAAACCTGATTTCAGAAATAAAAGTTGAATGATTTACAGCCTATTTGCCTTCATATAGTTCCTGGTGTACTTACTGTGAGCCTGGTTATGGATACACTCCCAGACTCAATGACAGTAAGGTCTGTTGTCACAGCCACAGAAACATAGAAGATAGGAGCAGGAATAAACCATTTGACCCTCATCAAGCTTAATACCCTAATTGCTTAATTGCACTCCCCCCATATCCCTTGATCCCTTTATCCACAAGAGCTGTATCTACCTCCTTTTCGAAAATTTTTTGTTTTGGACATAACCACTTTCAATGGCGGTGAATTCCACAGGCTCACCATTCTCTGGGGACAGAAATTTCTCCTCTTCTCAGTCCTAAAAGGTTTATCTCTTTTCCTTAAACTATGACCTCAGGTTCTGACTCCAGCATCATCAGAAACATCCTTCCTACATCTGAAGTGTCTGGTCCTTTTAAAATTTTATAGGTTTCTGTGAAATCCCCTGCCTCCCAATTCTTCTAAAATCCAGTCCTAACCAACACAATCTCTCCTTATATGTCAGTACTGCCATTGAAAGAATCAATTTGGTAAACCTTTGCTGCACTCCCTCTATAGCAAGAAGATCATTCCTCGAATAAGGAGACCAAACTGTGCACATTATTCCAGGCGTGGCCTCACCAATAGCCTGCAAAATTGCAGCAAAACATCCTTGTTCCTCCACTCAAATCCTTTCTCTATGAAAGCCAACATACAGTTTGCCTTATTTACTGCCTTCTGTACCTGCGCACTTAATTTCAGAGACTGGTGCACAAGAATACCCATGCCTTGTTGAACATTTCGCTATCAATTTACAGCCATTAAAATAATAATCTGCCTCTCTATATCTGCTACTAAAGTGGATAACTTCATGTTTAGATCTTTAGATCCTCATCACAGCTCAGCCTACCTTCCAACTTACTGTCATTTGCAAATTTTGAGCTATTACATTTAGTTCCATCATCTAATTCATAAACATTTATTTTGACTAGCTGGAATCCTAGTACCAATTCCCACTGTCCCAGACTAGTCTGACTAAAAAACGACCCATTTATTCTTAATCTTTGTTTCCTATCTGCTAATCATTTTTCTATTCATCTCAATACACTACCCCAAATGCTTTAGTTTTACACATTGCTGTCTTACGTGGCATTTTGCCAGAAGTCCAAATAAACCGTATCCATTGGCTCCCCTCCCTTACTCTCCTAGTTATATCATCGAAGAATTTCAGTAAATTTGTCAAGTATAATTTTCCTTTTGTAAATCCATGCTAACTGTGCCTGATTCTACCACTATTTTCTAAATGCTCTGCTGTAAAATTCTTGGTAATGGATTTTAGGATCTTCCCCATGACTGAAGTCAAACTCACTGGTCTATCATTCCCTGTTTTTTCCACTGCCTCCCTTTTTAAATAGTGGGGTTACATTAGCTATCTTCCAATCTGTAGGAACTGTTCCAGAATCTAAAGAATCTTGGAAGTTGGCCATTATTTCTACAGCCACTCTGGAATGTAGATTATCAGGTCCTGTCGATTTATCAGCCTTCAATCCCAACAATTTCTCCAACACCATTTCTCAAATTTGCTTCAATTCCTCCCTTTCACTAATTCCTGTGCACCCCATAATTTCAGTTATGTTATTCATGTCATCCTTTGTGAGGACTGAAGTGAATTTAGTTTGCCAGCCATTATTTGTTGCCCAATATTACTTCCTCTGTTTCTGAATCTAAGGGAACTACATCAGATTTCACCAATCTTTTTCTCTTTACATACCTATAGTAATTTCTACAATCAGTCCTTATGTTCCTTGCAAGCTCACTTTAATCTCATATTCTATTTTCTCCATCTTAATCAATCACTTGGTCCTCCTTTGATGACCTCTAAACTCTCCCCTATCATCAGGTCAATTGTTTTCTCTTGCCAATTTGTATGCCTCTTTTAATCTAATACTATCTCTAACTCCCATTGTAAGCCATAGTTTGGCTACTGTTCCCTTTACAATGACAGGAATAAACCATTTTTGTAGTTCGTACTTCACCAACTTTCTCTTTGAATGTTTGCCATTGTCTATCCATTGTCATTCCTTTCAGTAACATTTTCCAATTCATTACAGCCATCTCACACCTCATCTATTGTAGTTACCCTTATCCTGCTTTTAGGACCTCATCCCTTTTTTTCCACATATGACATTGGTACCAATGTGAACCACAACCACTGGCTGTTCACACTCCCCCTCCAGGATGTCATGTAGATGCTCTGAGACACCCTTGATTCTAGCACCAGGGAGACAACATACCATTCTGGAGTCGTGTTTGTCGCCACAGACCCAACCATGGTTCCATAAATTTGGCTGACATTGTATAATTCCAAAGGAGGTCCATTGATTCAGGACAAATCAAGGGATGATTTACCTATGTCAGGTTTAGCCAAACTAGCGGTGTTTATGAGCATCAAGAACAGGATTTTCATATGACATAGTTTCGCAATTTGTTATCAAGAATTCAAAAGAAATGTACCCAAAACCCCTGTGGTTCCCCCATATTCATTCAATGCCCTGTTGAGCTTTTGTTGGCTAGAGTTTGGCCTTTCTCACCTCTTTGATTAGAAGTTCAGTCTCAGGAAGTTAATGACCATTAATCTCAGCTGCACCATTGAGAATAATTTTGCTGAATCTAACATTAACTTGGGTAAATTTGAGTTATGTTGAGTTTTTCAGAGGTTTTCTCACCTTGAGACCTAGTGAGATTTCTCATCGTATCTTATCAAACTTGCCTCATTAGTTACTTACTCTATAATATTCCTCATGCCCAATTCCATCCCATCTTATTATGCGCCATTCTCAGAACAACTTGTTATTCAGTGGATATCTGCACAAAGATTGACATCCCTTGTGTTTGTGCCCTCCTTGAAAGGCTATTGCATCCAGCCAATGTTGTTCCTCTCTGGTAATGTAATGGCATAGCAGTTGTAAAGCCACATTGCTCATGATGCATAAGCTAATACTCCCTTGCACATCTATGATTTTCCTACCCTAGTCGTTCTTCAAACACAATGTCATGCAGTTTATCTGTCTTTAGATACATCCCATTTAAGCACAGTCTCTAAGTCACTGCTATGTTGCTCCCAGTGTAGACTCACATCTTGTCATTGTTTCACATGTGAACATCAGCACAAGTAACTAATTGGAGAATTCCAAAAATGAACTTTTATTTAAACCAGCAAAAGCAATTACAAATGAATAAGGATGCAGGTCACCCCAGAATGCAGACAAAATGCTAGCATCATGACCAATGACTGTTTGACAAGCCATGTGGTCTGCTGCACCCAACTGTTATTTACTGGAACCAGGGTCAATCAGGTTCTGTCCAGCTTTTCACAACTGAAACAGCTGAGCCCTGGCAAGTACAAATAGAGTTTGCTCCTCCCTAATGTCCTTGTCCTCCTCAGAAGAAGACTACTCCCGCACTGTCAATTGCTTATCACCATCACACCACCTAATTTCCTGCTCCAATTTTGCTGAGCACAGCACACCAGGATGATATGGGATACTTTGTCTGGATTATACTGAATGGCACAACCTCCTCAACCTTTCAGGCTAATTCAAGCAGTGGAACCACAATTTCTGAAACCCTATTGTCTGTTTCACAACGGTGCTGGACGAGGTATGGGCAGCATTATGTCTGTGCTCCGTATTGGTTATGTGCTTGCACGATTATGGCATGAGCCATAGTCACAGTGGGTATTCGTTGTCCCTCAGTAACTGGCCTTGTAAAGCACCTGGACCACCGAACGCACCAGGTAAATGGCAGAGATCCTGTAAGTAGGAGTTATGATAGCTGCCAGGGTAACTTAGTTATGACCTCACTTAATGTCTTAATTAAGACCCAGTTTATGTAGGTAAAAGGAATTTGTAGATACATTGCACATTTTTCAAATTAAGAGATCAAAAAAGACAACCAAACTCTACTGCATCCCCATAGCAAGACATTGCCTAATCAGAATCTACCTGCCTAACCTGAGAATTGGGATTGACAGTTAACTGTTCTTGCTGCATCTCCGTGCTAGTTATGGCCAAACCAATCAGCACCCTCTCATTCTGTATAAAATGGTATCTGTTTTCTTTTAAGTCCATTTCTTGCATCCTAGTTCTGATAAGCACAAGGCAAAAAAAGTTCAACTCCTAGTCTCCTTTTGGCAATGCCTAACCTCTTCCTGTGGATGAATTCTGCTGTATTGTGATACAACCCTCTCAGTGTCACATCTACATAGCTGATGGCAGCCTACATCTGGGGAAACCAGCTAAGTTACCAAACGCTACTGCCCAGGCTGTAGCACTGACCACATCATCGGAAAACAAACTGAACTAGTGTGACCTTGTACAGATGGCATTTATTAATTACCTAAATAAAGACTAAAAGAACTTCGGATGCTGTAAATAAGTTACTGGAAAAGTTGCTGGAAAAGCTCAGCAGATCTGGCAGCATCTATGAAGAGAAATCAGAATTAAAGTTTCAGGTCCAGTGACCCTCCCTAAGAACTAAGAACCTAGGAAAATGTCAGTTAATATGCAGAAGATGGTGGGTGGAGGGGGTAAGGAGTAAACAATAGGTGGATATAGAGCCCAAAGAGAGAGATAAACAGTTGGAAAAACAAAGGAGTTGATAGTGATCTGGCTAGGAGGGTGAATAACTGTTAATGGAGACTATTAATGGATAACAATAGGCAGTGTTTAATGGCAGGCTAAGTGATAACAAGTGTGTGGGGTAGGTTCTAGGACATGCGAGAGTTCTGGCCCCAAAATTATTGAACACACTATTGAGTCCGGAGGGCTACAGGGTCTCCAAGCTTGCGCTGAACTTCGCTGGCACACTGCAACAAGCCTGAGACAGAGATGTTGGCCAGGGAACAGGGTGGTATGTTAAAGTGGCAGGCAACTGGAAGCTCTGGGTCTTTTTTTTAATGGACAGAATGTAGATGTTCTGCAAAGCAGTCACCCAGTCTATGCTTCATTTCTCCAATGTAGAGAAGACTACATTTGAGCGGTGAATGCACTGGACTAGATTGTGGGAAATGCAAGTAAAGTGCTGCTTCACGTCGAAGGTGTGAATCGGCCCTTGGATACTGGGGAGGGAGGAGGTAAATGAGAGGTGTTACACCTTTGGTGGTTGCAGGAGAAGGTGCCGTGGGGCTGATGTTGCGTGTGAAGGAAAAGTGGACCAGGGTGTCCTGGAGGGAACGGTCCCTGTGGAAGGTGGACAAGGGAGGGGAGCAGAATATGTGTCCGCTGATGGCATCTTGCTGGAGGTGGCAAATCTGGATATAGATGCTGGTGGTCCCTTCCCTTCCTTGACATCTCTGTTTCCATTTTTGGAGTTAGACTGACCACTAATATCCATTACAAACCCATCAACTCCCTCAGCTACCTGGACAATACATCCTCTCACTCTGCTTCCTGTAAAGACTCCATTCCTTTCTCTCATTTCCTCCGTCTCTGTCGCATATGTTCCAATGAGGCCAACTTTGACAAGGGAGCCTTTGAAATATCTACGTTCTTCTTCAACTGAGGATTCCCCAGCACCGTTGTTGACAGGCCCTCAACCAGATCCAACTCATCTCCCGCATTTCCGACTTCACCCTTCTCTTGTCTCCTACAACAGCAATAGGGCTCCCCTTGTCCTTACCTAACATTCCACCAGCAGCCACATCCAGAAGATCATCAGATGCCATTTCTGCCACCTCTAGCGAGATGTCACCACCAGACACATGTTACCCTCCCCTCCCTTGTCTGCCTTTCGCAGGGACTGTTTTCTCTGGGACATTCTGGTCTACTCTTATTTCACTTGAAACACCACCCTCACAGCCCCATGGCACCTTCCCCTGCACCACGCTAGGTAATATTATCAGTGAGGCCTCCGATGACATCGGACAGACAGGACGGAAACTAGCCATCAGAATACATGAACATCAGCCAACAGCAAAATAACGTGACAAACTTTCCCTAATATAAGTACACTCAGACAATGAAGGCCATCAGCTTAAGTGGGACAACATAACCATTGTAGCCCAAGCCAAACATAGACACACACGGGAATTCCTAGAGGCATGGTTCTCAACCCATAATGCAATCAACAAACATATAGAATTGGGCCCCATATTCAAATCCATACAGATCAAAACCGGAAATGACACAACTTACCATAACGGACCGGACAGTATAAATTCCAAGCGGAGTAGAACAAAGCCGCTTCATCTGAGGCCTCATTGATGATTTTACCTAGCATGGTGATGAAATGTCTGAACAAAAACAAGCCAACTTGGCGATCAAGTCAACAACCTCATCTATTGTTGGCCCTACAGGAGTGATCATTGCCCACTACTCAGATTGTGGTTGAACAGCTCCCTGACTGTGAGCAACTCAAACAGGCAACTGACAGTGGCCAAGACCCTGGACTATGTGTAGACTGTGCTTGTGACTGATGATACTGGGACCCCTGACACACAGTAGCCCCCTTTTGACTGGACTGAGGACTAGCCCCATCCACTTTCAGGCATGGCCATTTGGTTGGATAAATGTATTGTGTATTTGCAGTGCAGGCAGCTGGCACTTGCTGCAGGTGTTAAAATGATATCTTGGTATGCCATTCATAATGAAACCCCTTGGTCAGATTCCTACTGACAAGCAATGGCTTTGGGTATGCACAAAAGAGCGCTCAATAGAGCAATACTGACAGCTTTTCATTCTGACTGAAGCACCAATGCACTAACAAGCATTACACTGGATAGAAAGGCAAGGCATGCATGCTGCAAGCAAACAGTAGGAGCTAAGTACATAAGTGCTAAGAGAACAAGCATACAGTCCTGAGATGCAGCCTGGTTCAATCAGTGAGCTGGGTGTCTGTTCCTACATGCTACGTGCCCTTGCAGCGGCCTTTCAATGTGAATTGCTGGCACACCCTGTATTGAAATTCTATGCTTCCTGAACAGCCTGCAAGTGGATCAATGAGGTGCCATGATGGTCATGAGGAGATTGCAAATGTTGGATGCCAAAGTCCATTCACATGGGTGCATACAGCTGGTGGCCAATGATTATACCCTAAAATGCTGTTTAGCACTGAGCAAAATGGAAGATGGTTGCAGCCAGCAGCAAGCTACAAACATAGATACATAGGAAATAGGAGCAGGAGTAGGTCATTCAGTCTTTTGAGCTTTTCAGCTATTCAGTATGATCTTGGCTGATCATCCAGCTTTGTACCTGTTCCTGCTTTCTCCCCATACTCTTCGAATCCTCTAGCTTTAAGAATTAAATCTAACTTCTTCTTGAAAACATTTAATTTTATGGTCTCAACTGCTTTCTGTAGCAGAGAATTCCACAGGCTCACCACTTTCTGCATGAAGAAATTTCTCCTCGTCAAACCCTAAAGCCAGGTACCTGTATTGGCTTGCATGTTGAGAATTCTCAGCATCTAGTTTGTTCAGTGCATTTGGTCTTACAGGAAGCTGAATATGACTGATGCAAGTCATGGTGGCATCATTAAGGCATTTCTCAAGCTGCAATTGACAACTTGCAGTTGCGGGAAAATTGTTGAGGACGAGGAGGTACTTAAGTGACCATCAATTAGGACAAAGGCTGAGAGGCTGCCCCAGTCCTCACCTTCTGCTCATAAAATCAGATGAGTGATGGGATTTACACCTTTAGTTTGATGCCTGCTAACCTGTCAGTGGGGAATAGTAGAATTCTGGTTATATTCAATACGCTAAAGCAAGAAAACTGCACAGTTCAGTGGATGGGAATGTATCTTGATCCAATGCTTTAAAATGGTCATAGAATTGATGAAATATTTTGTGTGACCATATTAAAGGGTATCTTCTGCATGATGATGTGCCAGCTTCACTCTGAGAATAATTTTGTTTATTGGACCAGAAACCTCTTGAACTCACAGTGCAAAAATTTTCAGATGGCACATTTTCCCATTCTGCCACCTGATGACTCAAGAGAGACGATTCAGGGAGTAGTTGGTTAAGGGTTAGAATTTCCCTTTGAAGAAGAGAAGCTAATAGAGGCCAGACTGAAACTAAGTCCAGGGTATCGGCAGTGCCTGGCTGGCAGACCTCAATGAGGGGGACAAAGGTTTTGAGTGACCTGGTTTGAAAGACTGAGGCAGAACTTTAAAATGAGTTTCACTCATTGAGGAGCTTCCTCTTGAAAGGCACAGAATAATTGATGGAAGGTACCACCCCACATGCCAGATTTGTCATTGTATCCATTTGGTTTGTACCTTCACTTGCTGTGAGAAAATAGTGATGCTGAAATACTGAATTTACAATAAATTGGCCACTTCAGAGCCTCAACAGGACCAAGGGTTAATGAACACCCTTTTCTTACTATTCAAACTCCTGAACGCAATATTAGGCCCTATATAAACCAAAAGGGATATTACATTATTTAATACGAATTTGGTAGGTGACCACCAAGACCAATTATTAAGGAAATCAGCTTTTTGGAAGGGAAGGGTAAAAGGATAGGCACCCACTACCAGAATTGGCCTAGGACTCTAATTTAATACACTATTCAGGAAATACTACCAATATACCATTTCATAAAGATAGAAACCATATTTGCAAAGTGACCATTTTCAAAATACATTTCATAATACTTTCATGCTCAATTCTTCATATCATTGACAGTATTGTCATTTTAAGCCAGTCTCCTTCAATATTTTATCCAACAGACTAAATTGTTGGAAATTATTGAGAAAACTATTAGGGACAGGATTTATTCGCATTAGGAAGAATATGGAGTTATTAGCAATGGCCAGCATAGCTTTGTGTGGGGATAATCATGTCTCATAAACTTGATTGAGTTTTTTGAGTAAGTCACAATGATGATTGATGAGGGTAGGGTGGTATGTATCATCTATATGACTTTAGCAAGGCCTTTGACAACGTTCCTCATAGCAAGCTAATACAGAAGGTGAAGTCACATGCGATCCATGGTGAGCTGGTAAGATGGATACAGAACTGGCTTAGTCATAGAAGACAGAGAGTAGCAATATAAGGGTTTTTTTTCCTGATTGGAACTCTGTGACCAGTGTTGTTCCACAGGGACCAGTACTGGGACCCCTGCTGTTTGTAATATATTTAAACTATTTGAAGGAGAATGTGGGTGATTAGTAAGTTTGTGGACAGCGCCGTGGATAGTGAGGAGAATTGCCAAAGGATACAGCAGGATGTAGATGGGCTGGAGACTTGGGCGGAGAAATAGCAGATGGTATTTAATCTGGACAAAAGCGTGGTGACGCATTTTTGAAGATCTAATGCAGGAGGGAAGTAAACAGTAAATGGCAAAACCCTAAGAAACATTAACATACAGAGAGATCACAGCTCCAGGAAATGGCAACACAAGTGGATAAGGTGGGCAAGAAGGCATATGGCATGCTTGCCTTCATCATTCGGGGCATAGATTATAAAAATCAGGGTAGTCATGTTGCAGCTGTATAGAATTTATTAGGACACATTTGGAAAATTGTATACAGTTCTGATCGCCACACTGCCAGAAGGATGTGGAGGCTTTGGAGAAGGTACAGAAAAGATTTACCACAATGTTGCCTAGTTTGGAGTGTGTTAGCTATGAGGTGGGATTGGATAAATGTGGTTTGTTTTCACGTGAATGTCAGAGGGTGAGGGGTGACCTGGTAGAAGTTTACAAAATTATGACAGGCATTGATAATTAGAGTCTCTTTTTCTCATGGAGAAACATCAATTACTAGGGGACATAAGTTTAAGATAAATGGGGGAAAGTTTAAAGGGGATGTAAGAGACAAGATTTTTTCCACCAAAGGTTGTATGTGCCTGGAATGCACTGCCTGAAGAGGTGGTAGAAGCAGATACAATATCAAAGTTTAAGAGGCATCTTGACAGATACATGAATAGGCAAGGAATAAAGTGATATGGACCATGTAGAGGCAAAGGGATTTTAGCTTAGAAAGGCATCCAGTGTCAGCACAGGTTTGGTGGGCCGAAGGGTCTGTTCCTGTTCTGTACTATTCTTTGCTCCCTTTATGAGCACAGTTTTAAATTCAAATGCTGTTCATTTATTTAATTATTTTAAACACGAACAACAACCGTTTGAACCAAGAGGAGGTAGTAACTTTGTGTTTCTGCTTTGTTTCAAGCATGTGATGTTGATTCTAGTACTTCTTCTAAGTAAATTCCTCATCTAAAGAGTGGCTGTTTGCTGGTTGTCTGCAAGATTTCATGGCAAGCTGTTGAGAATTTAGTGTACTACATTGCAAGGAGCCTTCATCAGAATCAGTGGTGAGCGAACTGATCCTGCTGCTTTCTACCATTTCCTTCTATGATTGCTGAATAAGATATCTGTAGGATGGGAACATCATTCCAATGCAGGACGGCCTCACTCTTTTATCTCAGGTTTCCAATGCCTACCCAGGAAACCAGTCTTTCTTCATCCTGTCATATTCTTCAGTGCCTTTCTTAGGTACTAGCTGCACTGACTACCTTTACATCATTTCAGCTGTTTGAAAACTATCCAACTGTAGTTCACATTTGAACTTATGGACTAATGTTTCTGTTTTTTTGGTTAATCTGCTCTGCAACAGTTAAAGCCATTTTAACTGCCTACTGAGAAACGGAAAATCATGTGGAAAACAAACTGTAATCCTCAGTTTTAAATCCAAAACCAGCACAGTAAGCACAGTATAGTAAATACAGTTATCAAAAATATATTCTGAACTTCTCTATGCCAATCAGTGCAGAGCTAAAGCATGTGCTGGGTGAGTAATATGTTCTCTCTTAAATAAGATGTTAAACTAAGGCTATACCCTTGTGCTTAAATATACGTTTTCAAAAACAACATTAATCAGTCTAATAGCACCATTTAAACAAATCAACTGATTGTATGTCTCATTTGGCTGCAATGTTACCTACAAAACAACAGTTTCAAAAGTAAGTTAGTTGGACTATCTTAAGAACATGAACAATGATGTGCAATTGTAAACTTTTCTTTATGTATATTTTCTCAAATTGTCCAGTTTATTTTGAAATAAATTAATTTACTCACACAGAAATTCAACTTAATCAATCGTCTTTTTATTTTTCCTATAAGAAGGCATATCTCATATTCTGTTTAATTTGGAATGACATTGGTTACTTTAGTTATGAGTGCACTGGCCTATAACTCAGGGCCATGTTGTGAACTAGCTCATTGATTGTCAGCTAGATAAATTTTCTGTATCGTACCTTGTCATGCCAGGCAGCTACTGAACATTTTCATGCAAAGTGCACAATCTCTTTCTACTGTTACTTGAGTTTACTTAACTAAAGCTTAACAAGCTTTATCCATGGCACAGATTGAATTAAAATAGCATGTCGTCAGGTGGTGGAACAACATGTTGACACCAATGATATCATGCTGACTCAAACTGGCCTCTGGCTTGCCTGATACTGCCAGTTCTGCTGCATTGGGCCATAGAGATCACATCCAGTCTTGCAGGGAGCATAATGCTGCCATTGTGCTGAGATCAATGCTATAAGCATAACTTAGCACAGAAAACACACATCAGTGAATTTCTAAAGCTGCTGTAAATGCATTGAATATTCTTAGCTAGGTAACTTCAACTAGAATTATATCAATATTGTGCATTATATTCACAATATTTTCCAGGGTAAACCTGGAAGCAGGCACAAATTACCGCTGAGAAGTTACGTTCAAGATGATCGTCAACACAGTTGTTTTTCAATGAATGTAAAGACTATGTCATCTGCATTTTTAATTTTCGATTGAAATGAGAAAAGAGCTCCTTTAAAAACAAAAGACATCTGGAGATACATGTTTGAAAACAAATAACCTGACATTCATTGCAAGCATCTTTTAATACAGCTGCTTATGAAACAATAATTGAAGTATAGTTTGTAGATGAGATGGAGCTGAAGGGTTGTATACAGCTGGATCCCAAGTTGGCAACAAGAACCTGCTAATTCCATGGTCTAATGACAGGTTATCAATGACAAAGGCCTTCTGCATACCAATAACCGTGTGGCCAGTTCTAAGGTAATTGAACAGCTTGTGGCTACGAACAAGATACAGCAAAGTCTTTGGATGACCATCAGTGTAGGACCTCTTTCTCTGTTCTCAATAAGCCACATTAAGCCTAAAAAAAATCTAAGTTTACCTTTCCTCAGCAGTTTCTATAGGTTGTGACTGTTAACTAATGAGTTAGAAATCTTTTATAAGCTAACCAGCTATCCCGTACCTCTTGTAAAACAGAGAAAGTATGTGGAGAAGGATGGATGAGAAGCACCATTCTGCCCAGAACAAGAATCATCTCAGCAACTCCAGCGAACAGGAACCACTGAGCTGCTTTTCCAATTTTTCCCTCTGTCCATAACTCATGTCTTCTTTTTCAAGTCTGTATGTGTGCAAGGCAGGGTTTATAAGAGATTAGAGTTTTAAATAGTGGTGTTATATGCCAACAGTTTACCTATAGTTAGAGTCTTAATATTTGTTACAAATAGTCATTCTTGTTAACCTGGTCCATTCTTTTTAATCAACATGGATCTGAAAATCAAGTAGATAAGGGATCTTTGTGTACTATTTAAAATCTTTGACTTTTGAGATGCTTGTGAGAAAAGTGAGACTTGATTTCCAGTGCACTACACCAGTGAGTCATGCTGTACGTTATTCATTGATGGAAGATAGACTTCAGATCCAAAAATACTTGATACATTTAATGAAAAATACATGCCATACATGTTGTATCATAGAAAAGAAACACACAATTTTGCAGTAGACATAAGACTATTTGACTCATATTTGTGCTGGGTCTTTGAACAAGCTAAATAAAACCGAAAGAACTGTGAATGCTGTAAATCAGGAACAAAAACAGAAGTTGCTGGAAAAGCTCAGCAGGTCTGGCAGTATCTATGAATTAAAAATCAGAGTTAACATTTCAGGTCTGGTGACCTTTCCTCAGAGCTGATGGTATCTGGGAAAACTGCCGATGTTGGAATCAGAGATAACACAGTGCGGAGCTGGAGGAACACAACAAGCCAGGCAGCATCAGAGGAGCAAGAAAGCTGACGCTTTGGGTCAGGACCCTTCTTCAAAAATAGGGGAGGGGGAAGGGAGCTCCGAAATAAATAGAGAGAAGGGGGTGGGGCTGGGGAAGGTAGGTGGGATGGTCATAGGTGAGTGCAGGTAAGCAGTGGTGGGGATTGGTCAGTGAGGTGGGAGGAGAGAGAAGACGGACAGGTCAAGGCTGGGATGAGAGGGAGGGTTGGTCATAGGATGAGGCTAGGATGGGGAGATTTTGAAACTAGTAAAGTCTACATTGAGAGCATTGAGTTGTAGGCTCCCAAGGCAGAATATGAGGTGCTGCTCCTCCAGTTTCTGGGCGGTGTCGTTGTGACACTGGAGGAGGCCCAGGATGGACATATCATCCAGAAAGCGGGAGTGGTTCGCGGCTGGAAGGTGTTGGTGTTTGTTGCGAACAGAGCACAGGTGCTCTACAAAGTGGTCTCCGAGCCTCCGCTTGGTCTCACCGATGTAGTGGAGGCCACATTGGGAGCAGCGGATGCAGTAGACCCCATTAGTAGACTACACGTAACTCAGGGCCTTTTTTGCGAGCAGAACATAGGTGTTCTGCGAAGCAGTCACCCAGTCTATGCTTCGTTTCCCTAATGTAGAGGAGACCACATTGTGAGGAGCGAATGCAGTAGACTAGATTCTGGGAAGTGCAGGTGAAGTGTTGCTTCACTTGGGAGGTATGTTTGGGGCCATTGGATGGTGGGGAGGGAGGAGGTAAATGGGCAGGTGTTGCTTCTTCGCCGGTTGCAGGGGAATGTTCCGTGGGGCAGTTGAGGATGTGTTGGGAGTGAAGGAGGAGTGGACCAGGGTGTCCTGGGGGAATGATCCCTGTGGAAGGTGGACAAGGGAGGGGAGAGGAATATACCAATCAGCAATTTGTAAAAACATCAATTCAAGGGGAAAACCAATATTTATACTGCAGATAGAGTCTAATTCCCAACCAATCAGCACTGTCCTTTCATGCAACGGGGAGTCAGGGCTAGGGCCCCAATTATTTACTATATTTATTAATGACTTGGAGGAAGGGAAAATGTGAGGTCATGCTTTCAGTAGGAAGAATCAAAAGGCAGACTATTGTTTGGAAAAATTAGATGGATTTGGACTTTTAAAAAGTGCAGAACAGAGGGATCAGGGTGTTCTCCTGCATGAAAAACAAAAAATTATCACACAGCTGTGCCAGGTAATTATTTCTAGGGTATTGAAGTTTAAAAATAGAAAAGTCTTGTTATAGCTGAAGAGGGTGTTGGTGAGGCCACACCTTTAGCAGTGTTCACAGTTCTGGTTTCCATTGGATACACTGGCATTGGAAGCAGTTCAAAAGTGATTCACTAAGCTGAATCCTTGGATAAGAGATTGATTTATCAAGAATGGCTAAACAGGTTGGAACTTTCCCTTCATTAATGTTTGGAAAACTAAGATGTAATCTTATTGAAACATTCAAGTTTCTAAGGGCGTTTGGCTAGACAGATGTTGAGAATGTGTTTCCAATAGTGGGGGAACCTAGAACATAAGGACATTTTTTTTAAATTCTCTCATGGGACATGCGTGTCACTGGCTGGCCTGCATTTATTATCCATCCCTAGTTGCTATTGAGAAAGTGGTATACAGTCCATAGTTACAAAATAAGTGAACACTTATTTAAAATTGAAATTTGAGGAATTTCTTCCCTTAGTTGGTAGTGAATGTTTGGAATTTGTTACTTCAGAGAGTTGTGGAACTTAGATCATTGAAAGTATTTAAAGAGGAGCTAGGTAGATTTTGAATATTGAGAAGTTGAGGGCTATGAAGACCTGACATGAAAAGGAGTTGGGACCTGGGGTAGACCATTCAGAATCTTATAGAATGTCAGGATAGGCTTGAGCAGTTGAATGTCCTACTCCTGTTTTTATTTCTTATGTTCTTTAACAACAGATTTTCACTTAATGCACTTCCGGGTGTTATAAGCTCATGCATTTCCCAGCAGTAGATTTTGGCTAGTCCCAGTATCATTACAGGCTTGTTTGATTGACCCAGGGGAAATGTGATGGTCACTCTTTCTTTGGTTAAAAAATCCAGGTCTGTCTGAGATTTGTTTAACTTCAGCCTCACACTCTGGAAGACATGCTGTGCCCCAGTAAATCCCATTGGTTTTTCCTACAAACTTTAGCAGTTGACTTAGATGTTTGCAAGTTAAAACACTGAGGCTTCTTGGCCCCATTTTCCATCTCAGCACATTTTCTGTTCAAGCATTTCCATCTCTCTTATGAATGCTCAGTGTTCTATCACTCTCTAGCGCAATCATTTCTGGTTAGTTGAGGGGGACTAGGGAAGGATTTTTTTCTTGTACTCATTTTTGTGGATTAGCTCATAATCATAGAAACATAGAAAATAGGAGCAGGAGCAGGCCATTTGACCTTACAAGCCTATTCCACCATTCATTATGATCATCGCTGGTCATCCAACTCAATAGTCTGTCCTGCTTTTCCCTCATTTCCTTTGATCCATTTACACCAAAGTGCTATATCCAACTCCTTGAAATTGTTTTGGCATTGATTGTTGGAGCAAATTCCACAGGCTGACCACTCTCTGGGTGAAGAAATTTCTCATCATTTGTCATTGTAGCTTCTTGCTTGTACCGAGTCACTCTGTTCCTCTAGGTATAGCCTTATTGTGAAGGGTATGGAGTTTTTAAACTCCTCATGGAGAAATATTTCATAGAGGATTTCAGAAGAGGCTTCTATCTTAACTGCGCACAACCACTTGTTAAAAGCCTTTCAAATTTCTGGGGCATCTGGTTAGGCCATTTCCTGACAATGTGGAATTTCTGACAGCATGCATCTGATACTACAACTCTTTTTGCTGTCACATAGTTGACGGCACCCTCCTCAAGCAGGAGAACATTGACCTCATGAGCTTTCCCTCAAGTTCACTCTGCAGCAACAAAGGACCAGTATTGGACTGTTCACTTTCATTGTAATGCTAACTGTTCAAAAAATTGAAGAAGGCTTCCACCTCTGCTTCATCAAATTTAGAGATTAAATGAACAAATTGCTTCAGGCCTTGACTCTCACCTACCGTTTTAATTGAAAGACAGAGTAGGATTCCTGCTCCTCAGTTTGAACTCTTTTAGTTTAAACTCTGTTTATCTCAATTTTCTGTAATTCTCTTTTCTCTCTGTACCACTCCTTTTCTCTTTCTTTCATTCTCTCTCCCTCATTACTTTCCCTCCATCTTTTTCTTCCCCTTCTCTTTCTTGAAATCCTAATTCTGCCAACTTTAATCTCTGCACTGCTACTCTGTTGTTTTAACATCCTCATTTTCTACCTACTCACTTTCTGATCATGGGCCATCCCCTTTAAAATTTTGGGTTTTCTACGTTTTTGGGTGCCTCACCAAATAAATTTACTGTTCAAGGGACAGAACTTTTAACCAAAAAGTTCATCCAAAGCAATGTCCACTAATTCTTATAGAAGAGCATTGGCACCAAAAAATAGACATTCCCATACTTTTGAGGTTCATAGTCAAGAAAACCTTTTTGCATTGTTAGTAATTGTTTTCAAAGGAGCAATTTACTTGCCTGACTCTGATTCATTCATTTCATCTGTGTGCACAATTGCAGACAGAAGCCCCAATTTGTAATGAATGGATCTACAGGAGCGTCCCCAAATCATTACGATTCTGGATGGATTACCCCAAATGTTTACAGTCCTGAATGAGGATTGAACTGGCTCCCTTTCCTTACTTAACTGTTTCTTCAATTGGTTACAACAAGGTTATTTTAAGAAGGATCCATTCTCTTGTGGATGCTTTTTAACAAGCCCAAATGTATTTACATTTTAAAAAGATCCAACATAACCAGGCTTTCTTGAATTAAAGAAAGACTAAAATGCGAGAAAAAATAATAAAACATGACATGCATGCATGATAATATGAAACAAAGAGCTATGGATGCTGGAAATCTGAAACAAAAACAAAAATTGCAGGAGAAATTCAGCAGCTCTGGCAGCATCTGTGGAGAGAAAATAGATTTAACATTTTGATCCAGTGTCCCTTCTTTAGAACGTACACACAGGTTAGAAATAAGACGAGAGTCCAAGCAAAATGTAAGATTAACAATATATACACGTATCATTCCTTGACTTGTCCGTGACCAATAGAGTTGAAACTTTGCAGCTGTTAATATAAGTGATGCTAGTCACACTGAATTTGACAATTGAATAATTGTTTGGAGATTCTTGGTTCTGCAATTATTTAATAGAAGATTGCCTAGTTTTCTTTATTAGTGTCTTTGGTGACTTGTTTTCAGAAACCAGAAAGAGAGGTTTCTTTTTACTTGCACACATAAGAGTATCTAATGAAAGTTCTCAGATGTGTTTCTTCATAGCACACTTTAGCATAGTCAAACTTAAACCACAACCAAGCTCACTAATACACAGCCCAGACAGGTTGATTTTCTGTGGACAAGCAAAGATCAGCCATGCATTACTTTTGTACCCATATGAGATTCAGAAGAGCCAATATTCCAAGAATTTTATGGCTGGGTTGATGTATTTTTGTAGATCTTACAACTTATTTAAAACTTACTGTAAAAAAATCATTGTGGTCTGGTAACATGTTTCCTACTTGGGACAAACATCAGCGCAACAGACAAAATCAATTTTGTCACATTTGGCCAGGTTCGGCTCTCCCACCTTTCACATTTGTGGATTGTAATATTTCACCTAACAGTAGCATTGCCCATAAACAAAGTGTTTAAATGATCACACAGTGCTTTATAGCTAATTTGTTTTTATTTTGAGTCACTGTTGTAACAAAGGAAACACTGGAATCAATTTACCCACAGCAAGATAACATAAATAAAAACAAAATTATGACCAGATAGTCTGTTTTTAGGTCTTGAATGATGGATAAATATCGCCCAGAAGATCAGAGAGATCTTTCATACTGTCCTTTATATAATGACATGGTATTATTTATACCCACCTAAGAGGTTCAAGAGGATCATGTTTTAATATCTCATGGAAAAGATGGCACATCTGACAGTGCAGCAGTCCTTCAGATCTGACAGAAAGACCAACATAAAATTTAACCTCAAATCTATGGAATGGAATTTACAGTCACAAATATTTAACAGCATAAAGGTAACAGGTATTGTTATCTAATTTCTCCTCCAATAAAATAATTTGCATTTATATAAAGCTTTTAACACGGAAGAGTATCCATGGCAACTCACTAAACTGTACAATGAAAAGAAATGCGTTTATTGAATCAAAGTAAATGTTAGGAGGGGTGACAGAAGGTAATGTTGGCAATTGTAGCCAGCGGAGGACAGAAGGAATGCCCAGAATTGAGTACATGAGAAACTGAGAGGTTCAATCATTAGAAAAGTAAACGCAAGCATGAGAATTGTGGAACAGCAGGATTTTGGATGAATTTGATGCAAACTGGATATGTAGGAAAGGAGTTTAGTTGGGCAGCATTTGAAATATTCATGTCTGGAGGTCACAAAGGCTTGGTTAAGAACTTTTTGCAGCAGATAAACTGAAATAGAGGAAATGTGGGAGGAAGTAAGTGATTCTTGTGATGGAGAGTAGTGATTAGAAGGTTATCTCTGGGTTGAATAGAATAACAAGATAATTTCTTTTAGAGTACAACTAATTACATTGACCCTCAAGACACATAAAAAAATTCACATTTTATTGTGCAAAGTGTGACATAGCCTAAATGGATTGTAATAATTAACATTAAAGATATGTATAAGGCATAAAAGAAAAGTGATTTTTACTGAATGGTCAATTCTTAACACTGTAAATTCTCAGACAAAGAACTAAAAGAGACTCTGAAAGATTTTTGAAATAAAGGGAGTTATTAGGACATGGAATGGTCTAATACAAACTGTAATAGAAGCAAAATTTCTAAAAGCATTTTGATAGGAAATAGACAAAAACTTTAAAAAGAATAAAAAAGATTTGGGAAGGCTCAGGAGAATGAAAGCCAAAGCTCATCTTAACAGCTGCTAAATTAAGACTAAACTTAAACATTTCAAAAGCTCTGTTTCACTCCTGGATTTGCACAAATTGATCTCTCCTGGCCCAGTTCCCCTTCAAATTTCAGGGACCAAGTCCTTTTTAAATTGGGTTGGACGTTTGTGTTATTCAGAATAGTGAGGGGTTGCATGAAATATGACACGTTGAGATTTGCAGAGACACCTTTCTACTTTGTGGGGGAGGGAGAGCTTCAGTTGATCTGACCTAAGTACCAAATAAATATTTTGGTTGCTGGCATTCTGCCATTGATGTTCCATTTCCTTTATAGAAATCATTTTTCCTGAGATTTAAGATCTCACTGTCAAAAATTTTGTTATGTGGCAAGTACTCATCCTTAATGAAAGTATATTTTACTTAGACAGTACAAACAGAAGCAGCAGCATTTCTAGGATAGCCTCAGTCTCACCTACAGCTATGATGCTGGGTAAAAGGGTGGGTGATTAGGTGAGATGTCTGCATCCCCTCTTTAATAAATTAGGAAATGGCCAGGTTACTGATCACTAAGCTTTAGGTCATGCAACTGCTTTCTATGTATCATGCTCCTTAGTAAGGCTTAAATGGTCTTAGCCTGAGTTGGATGAATGACTTGGATTGGTGCAGATACACTTTTGGCTATATTTATTAAGCATTTCAGGAAAGCCTAATCAATTTTGTTCTGCCTGAAAATGTCTTTTTTTTCGCAAATCTTCTCATATCTTTGGGAATAAATTTTATCATATCAGATTTTTGTGGATAAAAAATTTGCAGATTTGTCAGAAATCAATTCTTCTAAAGGGCTTCTTGAGACGTTAGTTCACAATAGCAACTGGAATTGCTCATCAGCAATTAATTACTACTACAGATTTTATTATTTTTTTAAATTCTCTTTAAAAAGGACCACAAATGTGCTAAAATCATGTGTATTTTTAAAATTTCATTAATTTATGTGTACATTGACTGATTTGTATACAATATAGCTGTTACGAGTAACACCAAACCAGAACTGATGGGATGTCTCAATTTTTAAATGTTGATTTATACTTATCAGAAATGCAGCTGTTTCTCACAATTAATGCTGGTATGAAAAAAGGAGAGAATGATGCACACTCTGCTGTAGTATAATTAGATGTTGCCAAATGCATAATGAATAAGGGAAATGCTGGGATTCAAAGAGACCTAGTAATTATAACATACAGTTCATGTTTTAAAATAGTTTTAAGTTTTAATTTTAATTTTAAAATATGATAATATTCAACATTATTTTAGAATGGTTTATTTAATGCTAGAATATTTTGTTTGGCAACAGGTACAGAAACTGTCAAACTCTTTTGAGGCTGTTAAAATTCATTTTAAAGTTATAAGTCTAAAGAGCATGAGAATTAGCAGCAGAGATAGGACACTTAGCCTCTTGAGTACGCTCCACCTTTCGATAAGATCATGGCTAAGCAATTGTGGCTTTAAAACCATTTAAACCACTTTTCTGCATATCATCCATTACCCTCAACAACCAGTTCACAGGCCAACAGTTTTGCTCAAACAGGTTGTAAGATGGATGCCTGCAGTGAATGCCTCATGGTAGAGGTCACATGACTATGAACATCGATGCAGTATTACAGCTTTGAATTTCGATCCCAAACATCCCTCTTTTCGGACAAAACAACAAAAAGAAATGCACATGCTACAGTTTACATTATTTACATGAAATACATGAATGTTCTTATGCACTAGCAGCATTACACATTAATGTTTAAATTTATTCTGTTTAAATTGTGCAGATCACTTAATGGTATGTGTGCTCATTGTCATTTGCAGGTCATCAGGGCGACGATTCTTCTCCAGGAAGCGCTGTTCTTATCTTACGTGTTGTTGTGGCAGTATCTATTGTTGCTTCATTACTGGGATGCTGTGGACCTCTTGGACTGATGGTTGATCTCTGATCAATGCAGGTGATAATTTCACCTCTTTCTTATTGGCCACTTGTAGTGAAGAAACAACTTTGCCAGGGCTGCACATGCTTCTGTGTTTGTGTAAATGTATTTGGTCATTCACATCCACTATGCATAATTGAGGTAACACTTGATTTACGCAGGTCTCAAGTTGCCATTTGGCCTGAATCTTGTTGAAATCCTGGAAGGTTTGAACCCTGACTGACTCCCAAATGCTCAAATCTGGCAATGGTTTGAAATACCTGTAAAAATTAAATTTGGCTGTCTGCTGTGAGGATTTTATGATTTTACAAGTTGTGGCAAAATCCTTTTAATGGTTGGCATAAAGCAATGACATCTATATAAACAAAGAAACAGGAAGCAGGAGTTTCAGAGCTTCATTTAGATCATTTTGATGATACAAATTCTCAGCTTTTTGGGTTGTTTAACTGCTATCCATTCCATAGAAGCTGTCATTTTCTTGATTGCTGCCTTCTTTCCTAGCTCTCCTATCTTGTATTTTTACATTGGTTCTGAGGGCAGCTGAAATTATTCTCAGCATTAGTCTTTAATTGGTCTTACACTCAGTGTTGACAGTCTAAACAAGATATTGCATTAATACAGCTCCTTAACACTGTGAGCTCCTTAAATTCCTTAAATTCCAAAATACTTAATGTAAGCAAAATTGACAGTGAACAGTGACAGCAGGAGGCAATAAAATAAGTTGTTCAAAGTGGCACTTCTTAAGGATCATCTTAAAAAAGGAGTGAGAAGTGGAGAAGCAGAGAGATCTTGGCAAGCAATCCAGAAATGATAGGAACTGCCGATGCTGGAGAATCTGAGACAACAAGGTGTAGAGCTGGGTGAACACAGCAGGCCGAGCAGCATCAGAGGAGCAGGAAAGCTGACATTTCAGGTCTAGACCCTTCTTCAGAAATGGGGGAAGGGAAGGGGATTCTGAAATAAATAGGGAGAAAGGGGGAGGCAGATAGAAGATGGATAAAGGAGAAGATAGGTGGGGAGGAGACAGACAGGTCAAGGAGGCGGGGTTGGAGCCAGTAAAGGTGAGTGTAGGTGGGGAGTTAGGGAGGGGTTAGGTTGGTCCAGGGAGGACGGACAGGTCAAAGGGGCGGGATGAGGCTAGTAGGTAGGAGATGGGGGTGGAGCTTGAGGTGGGAGGAGTGGATAGGTGGGAAGACAGTTTAGGGAGGCTGGTACAAGCTGGGCTGGTTTTGGGATGCGGTCGGGGGAGGGGAGATTTTGAAGCTTGTGAAGTCCACATTGATACTGTTGGGCTGCAGGTTTCCCAAGTGAACATCCCAGATGTCCTCGTTTTTCAAGGACCGCAACTTCCCCTCCACAGTGGTTGAAAACACCCTTGACCGTGTCTCTCGCCTTTCCCGCAACTCATCCATCACACCCCCTCCCCGCAATAATAACCAAAACAGAATACCCCTCGTCCTCGCGTACCACCCCACCAACCTCCAGATCCAACGCATCATCCTCTGACACTTCCGCCATCTGCAATCTGACCCCACTACCAAAGACATTTTTCCCTCCCCACCCTTTTCTGCTTTCCGGAGGGTCACTCTCTCCATGACTCCCTTGTCTGTTCCACACTCCCCACCAGCGCCACCACACCTGGCACTTTTCCCTTCAACCACAGGAAGTGCTACACCTGCCCCTACACCTCCCCCCTCACCCCCGTCCCAGGCCCTAAGAAGACCTTCCACATCAAACAGATGTTCGCCTGCACATCTGTGGTATACTGTATCCACAGTTCCCGTTGTGGCCCCCTCTACATCGGAGAAACCAAGCGGAGGCTTGGGGACCGCTTTGTGGAACACCTACACTTGGTTCGCACCAAACAACTGCACCTCCCAGTTGCGAACCATTTCAACTCCCCCTCCCACTCCTTGGGTGACATGTTCATCCTAGGCCTCCTGCAGTGCCACAATGATGCCACCCGAAGGTTGCAGGAACAGCATCTCATATTTCGCTTGGGAACCCTGCAGCCCAACGGTTCAATGTGGACTTCACAAGCTTCAAAATTTCCCCTCCCCCGACCGCATCCCAAAACCAGCCCAGCTCGTACCCGCCTCCCTAAACTGTCCTCCCACCTATCCACTCCTCCCACCTCAAGCTCCACCCCCATCTCCTATCTACTAGCCTCATCCCGCCCCCTTGACCTGTCCGTCTTCCCTGGACCGACCTATCCCCTCCCTAACTCCCCGCCTACACTCACCTTTACTGGCTCCAACCCCGCCTCCTTGACCTGTCTGTCTCCTCCCCACCTATCTTCTCCTTTATCCATCTTCTATCTGCCTCCCCCTTTCTCCCTATTTATTTCAGAATCCCCTTCCCCTCCCCCATTTCTGAAGAAGGGTCTAGACCTGAAATGTCAGCTTTCCTGCTCCTCTGATGCTGCTTGGCCTGCTGTGTTCATCCAGCTCTACACCTTGTTGTCTCAAGCAATCCAGAGTTTAAGATTCAGGCATCTTAAATTATGGTCAATAATGGTGAAATGTAGGAAATTGATATTCTTTATGAAGTTAAAGGTAAGGGAATACAGGCTACTGGAAATGCAGAACTGCACAGGGGCCTGGCTGATCTGACTGGTGGGAATGATCTTGTCCTAACTGTGTGATCTGATGTGGTATTTGAGAAAAACTGTATTCTTGGGAAAGAGAGCATCAAGCTTAATTATATCAACCATGGCATTAGTGAATCAATAGCTGCCAAGTACATTTCTTTGAAGTACATTTGTGCTTTTTATCTTACAAAACAAACAAGTGATTTATATAATTAGGACCATTTTAAACTTTTGAATGTCCAACCTGCCCTGATAAAATAAAAGAATAGATGGTGAAAGTCGTCTCACAAATGTTAACTAAATGTTGTAACATAGTATCTAAGATTAGTGCAAATTGGTCTCCAAATTCTGGATAGTTGTCAAGATCAAAGTAATTTGCAAAGACAAAAGGTGATGAATATCCTCAAGTGGGAAAACTTTGTTCACAGGAAGACACAGGAAGTTAAATTTATCACAAGGCTATTACTGGTGAGAAAGCATTTTTTTTTCCATCCAAGTAGATCTGTATTGAGATAGTTTAAAGAAGAGTGTGTTGTCTAGTTCCTCCTTAAAACAAATTAGACAACTCCAATCAGAATGTTATGAATGAATTTTTCCACATGTCCCACAATACTGAAGCAGTCAAATCACTATGAGCATAAACCAGTACCAATGCAAAATAATCCCAACCTTATTAGGAAACAAGTTACAATAGCCACAAAACAATATTATCTCTAATCCAATTCAGCTCTTTAAGCTTACAATACTTCCTGAGACTTGTGATCTTGTAGATTTGTGCAGCCACTCCCTCTATCTCTGTGGGACTGCAAAGTTGATTTCTCTCTTCCTCTCTCTGTCTGGACGGTCAGTAGATCCATGCCTTTTGCCATGCCAGTCTCCTCAGAAAGTTCAAGAGAGTCCAAGAGATTGGTCTGTAAGTGAACCAAGTTTTTAAACATTCTTGGAAGGTTTTCTGGAACTTTCTATGGTTCTGGCTCATCAGGGAGACTCACTTATTAGTTTGACGCATTGTCAATCATTGGATGGCATGCTACTGTTTGTTTCTTTGTGGAGCAGAACCTGGTTCCTTTCTGTCTGGGCCCTCCTTTATTTGGTAGATAAACTGTTGGGGATATGTCTGTCCAGGATAAATATTGCCTTTTAAATTATGCTAATATCGTGGCTACTGTGTGTACGCTGTGTCTGATGTTTACGTTTTGTGACTTCAGAGTTTTACTTGGCCAATGTACCCAACATCTCTTGTTGTTTGTCCAAATTAGCAATGTATCAGCCAGGAGGTGGCTACATTTCCTCCCTTTTAAATGAAAAGCTAATGCAAATGAAATTCAAACCTAATTGTAAAAGTTGGATCTGTTTGTTGTCAGGCAAGCCTACATGTTTGTGTGAAAGCCATTGTGTCTGTAATGTGATATAACTATATGTACAAAGAAAGAAAAATCCTTTTGTGATAATCTATACAGGACCGTGATGCACAGACAACATTCAGTAATCAGAACAAATAGAAATGACAATAATGATATCTCTGGGAGTTCCATCTATGTTATAACCACTGTCTGCGTATTACAGGCATTCATAGTGATCCTGCCCATTTGTTTGGATAACACAGTGTGGAGCTGGAGGAGTACAGCAGGCCAGGCAGCATCGGAGGAGCAGGAAAGTTGACGTTTTGGGTCAGAACCCTTCTTCAGAAATGGGGAGGGGGAATGGAGCTCAGAAATAAATAAAGAGAGGAGGGATGGGGCTGGGGAGGGTAGGTGGGAAGGTGATAGGTGATTGCAGGTAGGGAGTAGTGGGGATTGGTCAGTGAGGTGGGAGCGGCATGGTGGCTCAGTGGTTAGCACTGCTGCCTCACAGCAGCAGGGACCTGGGTTTGATCCCACCCTCGGGCGACTGTCTGTGTGGAGTTTGCACATTCTCCCCATGTCTGCGTGGGTTTCCTCCGGGAGCTCCAGTTTCCTCCCACAGTCCAAAGATGTGCAGGATAGTTGGATTGGCCATAGTGTCCAGGGAAGTTTAGGTTAGATGGGTCAGACATGGGGAAATCAGGTGTAGGGGAATGGGTCTGGGTGGGATGCTCTTCAGACGGGCGGTGTGGACTTGCTGGGCTGAATGGCCTGTTTCCACACTGAAGGGATTCTATGATCCAAATGTTATCAAACAAGATTTCACCTGTGTGTTTAATTACAGTCCACTGTAAGGGCCTGGTGTGTGTGTGGGACGTGCTGGGGGAGCATCCTTTATTCCTGGTCTTAGCCCATTTTAATTTCGTACTAAAGGAATTCTCTCTGGTGGAGCTTCCTGGGGCATTGCTGTCCTAACTCTAACTCTACTCTGGGCTGTGTGCTAGGCATTCCACAACCATGCACCCGTTCTTGGAAAAACTGCATCAATTATCTGTGATGCCCACACTCATACAAAACAATGTGGAACTCCCATTGAGTTTCCTGTACACCGTGAGCTATTTGTTACACCCAATACCACTGATTTTGCAGGGTGGACCCTGAGGGTCCCATCTACACATGTTATGGCATCTGAGGGTATCTGAGTACATCATTTTCCCTTGTGCCTGCACTACGTTTTTACATAATACACAGTGAATATTCTGGAAGGGTCGCAGTGCTGCCTTGGAGTAGCTGCTCTGGTGCATTTCCTAAAAGGAGAACAGTAATAATTTTTGTAAATATCTTGGTCTGATATCTGACACTGTGTTCTACATGACATTAGAAAATTGTCAAATTGTCGCTCATTCCTGGATGCCCTATTTATCAGAAAAGAGGATAAAAGAAAAAAAAGATAAACGTGTCCTGTATACAGGATGTAGTGTTGAGGGGTGGGTTGTCACCCAATGGGCAAATAGATGTTTAGTGATGGCAGGAGCTGTTCCTGATGAGCTACTATGTGGTAGCTTGTGCACTCATTTAAAGCTATTTCTGTTACAGCGTTGCTCCTGTCATCCTCAATGTATAAGCCACAGCCTGCTTTTGCTCCAGCTGCTGCTGCCAGCATGGTGACCTGTGGGTTGGCCCCTTTTTCCAAATTTCTCATTGCCAGGTTGGAATCTTAGGTGACTGATAGGCCCGAACAAAATGGCCGGTTCGGCCACAGTTTGGCACAGATTGGGTTTGGGGTTCATAGGTGAGAGTTCCCTTCTTCTGAGGGTAGGGAACTTGTATGGAGGGGGAGCCTGTCTGTAATTCCTTGATGTATGCATGCCGCTTACTTCATTACTCTAATTTGGTGGTGGTGGTTGTGGTTGGGGTGCGGTTGGTGGACGGTACTGATTTTCTGGATATCTGCTGTGCCCTTACATCCCTTTCCCATACAATGATTAATTTGTGGAGGATTCAAGCCTCATTATAGGAGTCATCGGAGAAGTTGAATCCCGACATACATCCCTCCCTCCTACTGTGGCATGCGAGACAAGGGTTCAGACACAATTTTTTTGTTGTTCTTTGGTAAGAGAGATGCAGGCTGTATCCCCAAAAACCTGGATAAATTGGACCCAGAGTTTCCGGGCAAAGCTGGTAGGATGGTTCCCCTTGTTGTTGATGGCACTTATGTAGAGTCTGTATGGGGTCTGTCTTACTGTGTGGGGGTGAGGACTGCTACCTTCATCTTGTCAAGGAGCCCCTCCCTAGTTGTTGGTCCTCAGGTAGGGTAGGATGGACTGCTGGACTGAGCTGGAGAAGGTTCAGAAGAGATTTACCAGGATGTTGCCAGGTATGGAAGGTCTGAGTTAAAAAGAAAGACTGGATAAGCTGGGACTTTCTTCACTGGAACGTAAGAGGTTGAGAGGCAATTTGATGGAAGTTTATAAAATAAAGCCAGATATGGATAGAATTAATGGCAGGTGTTTTGTTTTCCCTAGGATGGGGGATTTCAAGTCTAGGGGGCAAATTTTTAAAATGGGAGGAGATGGATTTAAAAAAGACATGAGGGGCATTTTTTTTTATACGGTGGTTAGTTCACATGTGGAATGAACGAACGTGGGTACAATTACAACATTAAAAAGACATTTGGTTAGGTACATGAAAAGGAAAGGTCTGGGGAGATGTGGGCCAGGAGCAGGCAGGTGGGATTAGTTTAGTTTGGGATAATATTCAGTAGGACTGGTTGGACCGAAGGGTCTGTTTCTATGACTCTATGACATGGTGATCAATCTGGGAGAAAGGTGGCAGTGGTCTCCGTCTGTGGGGTGGTGGATTGGTGCAAATGTGTCTGTGTGTGGCTCCATGGGGAGGTAGGACCCTGAAGGCACACATTATTCCATTCTGAGTGGAGACCTGGTTTGCTAGAGATTGTATTTGTTTCTGACTCTTTGATGCTCTATACTAAGGTCTGGTGTGCATTCCTCTGTGTTCCAGGCTAAGAGAATCTGTACTTTTGCTTGGAGCTCCCTACCCTGTTTTTCCAGCTTGTCAATGTACACTGAAACTGCCTCCCAGTCCGCAAAGGCCCTCCTCGCACTGGAATAGGCTCTTTCAAATTGTGACTGGAACTGTTCCATATGGATCAGGTTTTTCTGTATTCTGGTATCTTGCTCTTTCACTACAAGTTTTAACTTTTCCAGGTCATCATACTGATTTTTAATCATTCCTGCAATCTAAACTCAGCTGGTTGGTCGTAGGAATCTTCTAGACTGAATGCTATTGCTATTGCCATTGCTATGGCTGTGGTTATCTTAGTGGTCTTCTTTCTTACTTTGTTATGTGTTTCTTGCCATATATCTTGTGCTATAGAACCCATGATCCAGAGCCAATTCGGGTTCTATAGAATTCTACCCATTTGGGCTACTTTTAAAAAAGATATTGGCTGAGATTTTTCTTCCATGTCGGATAAGGAGACATTTGTCCGATTTTGGCAGCAAGCATATTATTGATGAGTCCTTTACTAGATTTTTCTTCCATGTTGTTAAGGTATGGGAAGTGGCTGTAGTTGGGTAAGGCTTCAGCTAAATTCTTGTTGCAGTCTCTCTTTAGTAAAAGACATGCAGGACTAAAGCATGGTGACCTCTTCTGGCACTACCTGAGACAGGCCTTTAACCCCTTCTTGTGATCTGACTAAACAATTTCCTCCACC
Organism: Rhincodon typus; assembly: GCF_021869965.1. Lineage (NCBI taxonomy): Eukaryota > Metazoa > Chordata > Chondrichthyes > Orectolobiformes > Rhincodontidae > Rhincodon > Rhincodon typus. Next base: position 65,064,766 of record NC_063335.1, on the reverse strand, counting down.
ACTGGGCGTATTATGTCCACCACTAGGTCCCTGAACAATACCTGCCAGATATCTTTGAAATATCTGGCAGTTGTTTTGGTCGTGGTTGGAGTATGTAGGGAAATCAACAGCTGTCAATATCTCTAAGGTTCCCACACAAGATGTGAATACCTATCCCTGTCTAGGCTGCCTTCCTCAGAGTCCCTCGGAACCTCGCTTGTGCTTTACTTGCTCTGACTGTAGAACACTTGGCTGATGGACCAATTTCTGGTCCACTTCAGTTACTCATTTGAATCCTTGCTTTAGTGTATTTGCCATCTTAATTATGGCTCAGGCTGAATTCTGAGAATACCAGGCTGTGTGGTGGATAAGGTGTTGGAGAAATATATATGTCCAGAATAACTGTTGCCTTTTAAGTTATGCTAATGCCATTAGCACCTGGCTGCTGTATTTGCAATGTGTCTTGTGTCTAATTTTGTGACTTCAGAGTTTTACTTGGCCAATGTACCAGCTTCTTTTGCTGTTTGGCTAAGTTACCAATCTATCTCCGTTTTAGCGGCATGTTTTGGCAGCTACAAGTGAAATGTATGGTACGAAACTGAAGGCCACAAAATTCAATTTTGCAGCTTTTGTAGTTTTATGGCATTATGAGTGTCTGAAAAAAGCCATCTGTGGTGCATGTGTGCACAACTGGTGCTATCAGCATTGACTGCTATTTTCGTGAGGGTGTTAGTGTGCATGTAAGGAAAGTCCACTGGAAGTACATGGAGCAGACAGATTATGAAGTATTACTGAAATGCTGCATATAATGCTGATTAAAGACCAATATCGTCACTTCGGTACTCAATGTTCCTGCTAATGTAATCCGTTCAACAAGTACAGCTAAGTATGCATTCAGCTACGGAAAGTGACAGCACTGTTTAAAGTAGTGCATGTGGACTGAAATTCAGGCAAGTCCCTTATGATAAATTTAAGTAAGATACTGCAGATGCTAGAAATCTGAAATAAAACCAGATTGGGTTTCTTTATGCTGTAGATACAGATGACACACAAAACAAAAACACAATTTTCAACCACTTTCAGTTCTGAAGAAGTCATATCGAACTCAAAACATTAAATCTGTTTCTTTTCTCCCCGTATGCTGTCAGATCTCTGAGTTTTTACAGCACTTCCTGTTTTTATTAGCTCCATACAATATTTCCCTTGTTCAGTCATAAAGCTACACAACAGCACATTTAAATACTTGGGCAGCACAAAGTTTACATATAGCCTGCATCAAAAGCAAGAGGCATGAGTTATTCATGTATCACAATCCCATCCTTGTTTTGGGAGTCAGCCTATTATATTTCATGGCAATCATGCTTATACACTATATTAAGTTAGGGTGGAGGAGATTAGGAATCTCTCATTTCCATTACTAGTTTAATTATTATAAAACTGCCTCATAATTGTATTTTTTGCTGATTTGATTGCTAAACTTATTTTGTGGAACCTGCCAAATGCAATGAAACATTCTGCCTGCCAAGTAACAGAATTGATACATATCCGGGGGCTTCAAGTTCCATAGTCAATTGTTACCTACACCAGTGATAAGCCTATACAAATGTTATTCCGGATTGGATTTCTACCATACTAATGCCATACTTAATGAAAATTGATCCCAGGCAATTTGAATCTTTAAGCAGAAACATTGAAGATAAACGCTCCTAAGTCTTCTGCCAGACAAGTTTGAAGCTGTCCATCCTTGGTGCCCATCTAAGTTTCTATCTGCTCCACTGGGTTGGGAAGGCTGTAGCATTAATTTGGCATACTATCTGCAAAATACATTGCTGCAACTTGCAATGGATCTTCGATATCACATCCTAACTCAGAACCTGTACCATCTAGATGGTCAAAGACAGCATGGAAGAACCCATCACCTGTAAGCTTCCCTCCAAGCCAAACACCTGACAGGAACTATATCACCAATTTTTCTACTGTCACTGAGTCAAAGTAAACTCTTTTCCTAACACCTGCATTGCAACACATGAGCCATTGGTCAACAGCATCAAAAGCATGACAACAGAGGGACAGGGAACATGCTGTGTACTCCATGGGAAATGGAGTACAAGTGTGCACAACTGTCTAGCAGATTTTGGAGGTGCTGGACCTTGTTCGCCATGACAGCTGCCAATATGACCATAGATGTAGCCAGATGATTGCATAACTTGCTGCACTGCAGCAGCTTGTGTGTAATAAGTGCTGTTGCATCCCACATACCTGTCCTCTGCACCTGTTCCTGACCGTGCATGTGGATGAAGTGCCTGCTTTCTGACACAACAGGTCCACCTCTTCCTCACAAATAGATAGGACGATGCCAGGAGGCATCAAGTCCCTCAGAAGTTTACACTCAGGATACTCTAGAGGTGGCCACACTCTCCACGTCTGCCCTGCCTGCTTCATACCTACCCCCACCAAGATTATTGGAAGTTCACAGGGAGGAGGGTCCACTTGTATCCAGCAAGAAGACCCTTGACATATATATTCTAACCAGACACAAATGGCTCCATGATTGCCTAACCAAACCTGAAAAGGTCAACATGCTCCAGTGTTGAGGAGACTCCCTCCAGGCCAGCTGTAAAATCACAGACTACACTAAGATGTAGTGGGCAGGACCGGAAGCAAAACTTGTATAAGGGCACTTTTGAGATACAAGTGACAATTACATTATCTGGCACTTTTCTATAAATTCCACTCTTTGAATATTAAATCTGATGATTTCTGTCTCTGTTAAGCCCTGAAGGTAACTATGCTAGCATGATGCATAACTTCATGGCCATACAGGATACATCATAACTGTGCTATAGGCCTGCTGCAGCATGATGCTGCAAAAGGAACAAGGCCCTACTGACATTTCCCCTTCTTTTATCACTTTCCCTGGTCTACATCTCCAAGTGTTTTGCTGTGAATGAATCGGTCAGTAATATGTGGGGCATGGAGGTGCACAGCAAACAGGGGACTAATTTAATAGGATGCTCAGGGATGAGGGACCCTGCACCCTGCAGGTTTGTGTCCAGTACCACGCATGAATCTGTTTCTCTTTAAAGACCCTCACATGAATGGATCCTGCAGACTCTTGCTCACAGTTCAAATCACTACCCCACCCACCGCCAAAATTATTTGCAGCCATTTTCTTCTTCAATGTGTTGTTTCTATTTCCAGCAAGGTGGAAGCCAACAGTGAGTGCTCATGAGTCTGTGGCTCCCAGTCTCCATCTGTGTGTGTTAGTGAGACCCTGAATGTCCAGATCCCCTTCCTGACAGCTCTTACCATGAACTCCATTGGCTTCATACCTCCTAACTCCCCAACCAAGATGTCTGCATGAGCCTGCACCTACTCACTTTACCCCCCAAAACCCTGCAATATGAGGCGGCTATACCAGATGTGCTCATGCACTGTACCCCACCTTGAAGCCAAGGTGCTCCTGATGAACCCTCCTCCCCTCGATCACATTAGTCCTTCCCATTCATGCTTTACTGCAACCCCTTTTGCATATACTGTTTCCTCTCTTCAGAATTGTCATACAATTCCCCCCCAAGCTCCGGCATCTAACCTTGAAGAATAGCTTGCAAAATCTCTTTCCTGTGGCTGTGGCGCCTACCCCTCTCTAAACGTTCAATCATTTCTTTCCATTAAGTTTCTGCGTATGAACCCAATGGATTGACCATGGCCCTACCCTCTTGAGTGACCTAATCGGACAGTGCTGGATAAACGTGACCGATGGCTATGCATCCCATCAAATGTGTTAGCCCTACACCTTGAATTGGCTGCTAAGGAGACAGAGGATTGACAATGACTTATTTCCTGGGCAACAGAGTCACGGACCCCTGAGCGAGACCACCCCAACTGAATGCTTGACTGTGGCAGCCCTTGACTGATGGGTGCCTGCAAGGGCTTAGGTCAGTGCTTTTAACCAGGAAAGCAAGCTGCCTGATTGTGTGATTGTGCTATTTGGCACACTAAGGCAAGACAAGACAAGGAATGGATGGTGTGCCATGCAGGTAGGCACGAAAAGTAGAATCTTTAAGATAACAAGGCAGCAGTTGGGTGCCTATCCATGTGTACAAAGTGTCCTTGCTGCACCCTTTTTAACACTAGCTGCCAATGTGACCCACAGTACAAGCCCATGCTTCTTGAGCATCTGCAAATAGACCAGAAGGAAGCCATGATGGTCATGTGGGATGGCAAATGCTGGATGCCAATTTCCATGGATAAGAGTTGGTTTGTCCTGAACAACAGAGAGGACATTTGGAACAAGCAGTAAGCTGAAGTCATCAGGTACCTGCTCTGGTTTCCATGTTCCGATTTCTTGTCTTTGAGTTTGTTTGGTGACTTTGGTAAGATAAAAGCTGAAAGTTAATAAACAAGGTGTTAACAAGGTGTCCAACAACTAATAACTCCCCTAATTGGTGACTCCCCGCTGCCTGGCAAGAAACTCATCTCACCACTTGGCAATAGTATAAAAAATGGATTGAGATTGTCCTGATGTCAAGGTAGGTATTGGCGTCCATCTCATCCAATTCTGACACAAACCTCATCGAAGCCCATATTGTTCAGATCCCTATAAAGTTCTGCCAAAGAATATTTTGAGCATATTCTTTTTAAGTTACCACTTAGTTCTTGGAACAGGCTGCAACAACAGCTTATATTTATACATAAAATTTTATGTAATAGAACATCTCATGCTATTTCACGGGGACATTATAGAACAACATACAACAAGCCACATCAGAGGCATTTAGTAAGATGACAAAAAGCTTGGTCCAGTAGTAGGTTTTAAGAAGATTCTTAATGGAGCAGATCAAGTAGAAAAGCAGAGATGCACAGAGAGGTAATGCCGAGGAATAAGGCCTAGACAACTGAAGGCAAGACCACATTTGGTAGAGCAATTATAACTGTGAGTACACAAGAGGCCAGAATTAGAGGAGCACAGATATCTTGGAGGGTTGGGGATTGTTGGGAAGTTTACAAATATTGGGAAGGTTAAGGCCATTTCAGAAACAAGGGTTGTAATGTTAGAATGCAGGTGTTTTTTGACCTGGACACACTGCAAACATAGGACTGTTGAGGTTGTTGAGGTTGGTTGGCTTGCCGAGCTGATTTCTTGTTTCGCAGACGTTTCGTTACCATACTTGGTAACATCCTCAGTGCAGCAAAACCTTAGAGACCTACGGGCGCAACACACTCAAATTAGCAAGAAAATGGGAAAGCTGCACTGAGGATGTTACCAAGCATGGTAACGAAACATCTGCGAAACAAGAAACCAGATCGGCGAGCCAACTAACCTCAACAACCTCAACACCCACAACCCGAGCTACAAATCTACTCCAACACCTTAGAAACATAGGACTGATAAGGAAACAGGGCTTGCTATGATTGGAAGGCTCACATTAAATGTATGGAAGGTAGAATGTGAGAGACTAGGCTGAAGGCAGTCCCAAATCTTGAAAGGTTATGGATCTGGATGAGAAATTAAGTTGGAATCTTCTGCCAGTGCCAGTTTGGAAAGTCATGTGTGGGTGGTGTGAGACTGTTCAGATGCCCATACATATGAATGGAACATGCATTGGGTGTTAAAGAAGTGTATTGTGGGGAAGGACCTGCATTGGACATAAGAATCTCCAAAAAGAGGGATCCCCTTGATCCTCCCAGTCCGTGAGAATTCTGTCAGATGAAACCATGTAGTCTTGCCACATCTGACTGTTAGTGGCCATTAATTGGACATCTAAAAGCCTCAGTTAACACTATGTTCAGCATCTCTCTTATACCTGATAAAATACCTGCTGAGGTGAGTAAGTAACGGGAATAGCCCTGCAGCTATACAATTTGTATTTCTACAAGGCATCAGGCAAAAGTGTCAAATTCTCAATGTCTTTCATTAGTAAACTTGGCATAAATAATATCCTGATCTTGATATTCTCCCTCAGCCTTTGTACATGACTACTAAAGGCCAAGGTATGAAATGCCTGGCTTCAGGCAATGAACATCCACAATAGATTCCAACAGCTTATTTTGAACTTACTTCACCATAAGCTTCAAGTAACAATGATGTGGTGGAGTTAATCATACTAAGTTTGCATTATTGTTGGCACAGTCTATGTGCCTGTGAATTGAGCTAATACACAGCAAGAAGTAAGAATAACTTTATTTCATATTTACTAACCCAATCATGATGTGCCTCTGGATTGATAAATTAGCTTTTATAGATATTAGTTGCACACAACTGAGATGATTCAGAGTTAGAAAAGCAGTATTCTATTATAAACAAAAGGAGTGATGAACCCACACAAACATAGGTATGATAATTATTTGTGATGATAAATAGCTGGATAAGAGAACTTTACTGACAAAGTAAACAACGTTCATGTCCTATTATTTGTTTATCTTTTGTTGTCAGTAGAACATTAAATCAGATTTTGTGCTGACAGCAGTCTACAAACAAAGCAGTAGCCTGGATTTTGCCAATGAAGAGAAGGCCTTGTTTTTAAAGGTAACAGCTGTCACTGCAGAAACATGTGGATTATGTAACTCAGGCATAATTTAGATGCTGTACAGATATAATTGTGATGTGTATTCCTGTGTATGGAATATTCTAGCATAATAAAAATAATTCCAGAATGGCAACATTGGTTTTGACTGCCTTCCAATTAGCCATCGCTAACAGTATCATAATTAAGGTGACAGCCCTAAGAATGAAAACAAATAATAAAATATCTTCAATTTATGATTCTGCAAATCTTTCCTAAAGTCACCAGGGATGTTACGTGTTGAACTTCTTTGTTAAAGTATGCATACTAAGAACATAAAAGCACAGAATTTACAGTTATAATGAAATCAAAACTGTCAATGTACACTGTCACTGCTGTGTAAAACTGTTAGCAGTTTGTGGTGCCCACATGTGGAAATCTGGAAATTACTGTCAGTGATATTTAGACAATAAGACTATAAGATATAAGAGCAGAATTAGGCCATTTGGCCCAACAAGTTTGCTCTACCGTTCTATCATTGCTGTTATGTTTCTCAAACCCATTCTCTTACCTTCTCCCCATAATCCTTGATCCTCTAACTAATCAAAAACTTATCTATTTCTGTCTTAAATACAATCAATGATTGGCCTCCACAGCCTGCTGTGGTAATGAGTTCCACAGATTCACAAACCTCTGGCTGAAGAAATTCATCCTCATCTCAGTTCTAAAAGACCATCCCTTCATTCTGAAGTTGTGTCCTCAGGTTCTTGTCTCTTCTACTAATGGAAGCATCTTTTCCATGTCCACCCTATCCAGTCCTCTCAGTATTCTGTAATTTTAAATGAGATCCCCCCTCATCCTTCTAAACTCTATCGAGTACAGACTCAGAGTCCTCAACCACTCCTCGTATTTCAAGTCCTGAATCCCGAGACTATTCTTGAAAACCTTTTTACCACATTGTATTCCATCTGCCACTTTTTTGCACGCTCTCCTAGCCTGTCCAAGTACTTCTACAGCCTCCCTGCCTCCTCAACACTTCCTGCCCCTCCATGTATCTTTGTTTCATCTGTAAACATAGCAACAATGCCTTCAGTTCTTTCATCCAGATCGTTAACACATAATGTGAACAATTATCATCCCAACACTGTACCCTGCGGGACTCCACTGAAAAAGACCCATTGGCCCCACTCTCTGCCTTCTGCCAATCAGCTAATCCTCTAACCATGCCAATACCTTGCCCCTAATATCTTTACTCTCTTATTTAGCAGCATCCTGCATATCAGCTTGTCAAAGGCCCTCTGGAAATCCCAGTTGATCACATCCACTGGCTCTCCTTTGTCTAATTTACTCGTTTTTACCTCAAAGAATTCTAACAGATCTATTAGGCATGTTCTCTCCTTAATGAAACTGTGCTGATTCAACCCTATTTTACCACGTACTTCCAAGTAATCCACAATTTCATCCTTGATAATGGACCCTAAAATTTTAACAACTGAGGTCAGGCTAACCAGCCTATAGTTTCCTGTCTTCTGCCTCCCTCCCTTTTTAAACAGAGGTATTAGATTAGCCATTTTCCTGTCCTTTGGGATCCACCCTGACTCCAGAAAGATGCCTCCGCAATCTCCTCAGCTATCTCTTTCAGAACCATGTGGCGTAGTCCTACTGGTCTGGGTGCTTTATTCACCTTCAGATCTTCAGGTTCTCCTTAATGATGGGAACTACACTCACTTCTGCTCCCTGACTCCCTTGTCTGGTATGGTCCTGGTTAATTCCATCATGAAGACTGATGCAAAGACTCATTTGGCTATTCTGTGTGTCCTATTGCAGACTAAACAGGTACAACAATGCAGAATGAGTGAACTAACTTGAACTTCAACTTTTGAAGGCAGCTTTTTTCAGTAGTGAACACTGTCCCTTTGCTGACAATCACAAAATCCAGGTAAAAAGTTTAAGCTCTGGATATATGACACAATGTGAATATTTGAATTATTGCCAACTATGTGTCCTTTGCTGAAAAAAAAAGAATTTCGGGCAGACTCCTCATCAAAGAGTTAATTCTTAATAAGTGCCTTAATGGAGGAAGGTGTGGAAGAGAGGCACAGAGATTGCTGGAGATTCTGAAATTAGCAATTGAAAGCATGGGTGACAAAAAAGATGTGATGTATACGCTCCAGTGAATTAACATTAATATTTTTATTAAACATTGCCATTCGAAAACTGTGTAAGCTGGAAAATTGTATTGGTGAAGAATTCATTATAGGTTCAGGCTCCAAATATATGTGCTGTGACATTGCTATGACATGGCTCCTTTTACACTGGAGAGTGGAAGATTGAACAAAACTAAAAGCCTTTCATAAGGATTTAGGAATGCAGGTCATTGCAGGAAGGGCATTGATGAAGCAGCTGAAGATGATTGAGTCTAGGACACTACCCTGAGTAACTGCTGCAGTGATGTTCTGGAGCTTAGATGACTGATCTCCAATAACCACAATCATCTTCATTTATGCCAGATACGACTCCAACAGCAGGGAGTTTTCTCTGATTCCCATTGAATTCAATTATGCTAAGGTTAATTGATGCTGCACTTGGTCAATATTAGCCTTAATGTCAAGAGCTGTCTCTCTCACCTCACCTCTGGAATTCAACTCTTTTGTCTGTGTTTGAACCAAGACTGTGTTGAGGTCAGGAGTTGAGTGGGTCAGGCAAAACTGAGGCTGAATGTCAATGTGCAGTTTGCTGCTCAGCTCGATCATACTATAGATAGCACCTTCCGTCACTTTACTGATGATGGAGAGTAGATTGACAGACAGTAATTGACTAGGTAGAATTTGTCCTACTTTTTGTATGCAAAACAAACCTTGACAATTTTCTACATTTCCCGAGGTGGATGCCAGTATTGTCTGGCCAGAGGCATGGTAATTTGTGGAATACATGTTTGTACTATTGCCAGACTATTTTCATAATCTTTGCAATATCCAGTACCATCACTCATTCCCCAAGCCTGAACGTTATGCAGGTCTTGCTGCATTTAAACATGTCCTGCTTCAGTAGCCAAGGGATCATGAATAGTGCTGAACATTGTGCTTTTATTGGTGAATATACTGAGCGGAAGTGGGGTGGAGATGATTTCAATTGCAGCATTTAATAGGGCATTGGATGATTACTTGGATGGAAATAATAGGGAAAAAGCAAGTAGGCAATGATGCTCATTAGAAGCAGTGATGCAGACACAATTGCGCTATGTGCATATCAGTGAATATCTCCACCTTATTTCTCCTGTTTCTTTTGCCACATGGAATAAATCGATTTGGCTGAAGATTGGCATCTGTAATGCTGTGGACCACCAGAAGAGGCCAAGTTGAATTATCTACTTGGCACTTCTGAGTGAAGATTGTTGGCAAATGCTTCAGCCTTGACTTTTGATTGATGTGCTAATTTCCCTTTCCATTGAGGATAGGGATATTTATGGCGCCTTCTCTTCCTCCAGTGAATTGTTTAATTGTCCACCATCATTCTCAACTTGATGAGGCAGGACTACAGAGCTTAGATCTGATCTGTTGTTTGTGGAATTGATTAACTCTATCTATTGCTTTCTGCTTATGCCGTTTGGCATAGAAGTACTCCTGTGTTGTAGCTTCACCAAGTCCTTTCGATCCCAGCTGATATTATTACTGGACAAGTGAGATCCCAGGCTCATTTCTGACTTGATCACCAAATCATTGATTCCAATAAATGTTTCGGTGTAGAAAGAGGGCTTTCGAGCCATTGTGAATACCAGAACGTCTTCAAATGAGCATCATTGTCTACTTCCCTTGTCATTTGCACATTATTTCTATCCAAGTAATCATCCAATGCCCTCTTAATTGTTTCAATTGAACCCACCTTCACAGCACACTCACTCAGTGCATTCCTTATCCTAAATACTTGCTGAGCGGAAAAGGTTTTTCTGCAACACATTTACTCCTTTTGCAAATCACCGTAGATCATATTCTTTTTTATTTGTCGTCTCTCACTGAAACATAAGCATACAGATTTGGATTTTAACAACAAAATAGATGACCATTGTGCAAAAGAAATGAAGATAAAATAGAATGAATAAATCTAACCACATTCAACTTCAAATTAAAAATTTGGAAACACGTTATAAAAATATAACCCCATTATTCCCAAAATCACCTCTTTACATTACTCATACTAGAAAGAACATATCTTTCATCACCTCTTTACGTTTAATTTGACTGTGACTTCAACCTCCAATCTGGAGAGTCTGACAGCTCCTTCCTGGAGCCTTCATATATCTGACTTTAAACTTTCTCAGCTTCAAGTAACACTTCAAAGCTTAGCTCAAACACCTCTGCCTTGAAACTATTACTGAACACCTTACTTTGAAGTCATCGATTTCTAACAATATCTTTAAAAATAGCTTTTCCTTTTCTCAGGGGCAACTGTTTTACACACTTTTTTTTAAAACTAAGAACCCTGTAGAACTCCCCAAACCAAAACTGAAAAGTTTCTCTCCAAGCTATGGGTGTTTCTCCCTTACATTAAAATATAGAGTCTTCAATCAGAAAGTGCTTTAGATGATTCATTGTGATCTGTTCGCTCATAAACTCTCCTAATAATAAAATATAAAAGAAAAGTTCTTGAAGGCTATATCTCTCACACTGTTTGGAAAGAAACCACCATGGCTGCTGAAAGTCAATCATTAATCCTTTTCAGACAGACATGTGCCATGAGTTCAAAATTTAAAAGAAACAAACTCCCTTTATATAAATCGCACACAATATATTATCATTTTGACACTTTATTTTTACGTATGTATACTCCTTGCATGTGCTCCTGCATTCTAGATTCAACCAGGGTTGATCTCCTGACTTGATGGAAACAGTAGAGTGTCGAATATGCAAATACACTTGAAATTGTGTTGGAGTACAATTGATGGGCTACAGCATCTCATCAATTCCCACTGTGTCTTGGGGTTCTAAATCTGTTTAATGTCTGTCCCACTTAGCATGGTGATAATGGCACATAACATGATGGAGGGTGTCCTGAATGTGAAAATGGACATCATTTACGCAAGGGCCATCGGAAAGATGTTGTGAAACTCGACAGGGTTCAGAAAAGATTTACAAGGATGTTGCCTGGTTTGAGGTTTGAGCTATAGGCAGAAGCTGAATAGGAGGCTGGAGCATAGGAGGCTGAGGGTTGATGTTATGGAGGTTTATAAAATCAAGTGGGGCATGGATAGGGTGACTAGCCAAGGTCTTTTCCCTGGGGTAGGGGAGTCCAAAACTAGAGAGCATAAGTTTAAGGTGAAAGAGGAAAGATTTAAAATGGACCTATTGGGCAACCTTGTCACACAGAGGGTGGTATGTGTATGGAATAAGTTGCCATAAAAGGTGATGGAAACTGGTACAATTACAACATTTAAGTGGTATCTGGATAGGTACATGAATAGGAAGGGTTTGGAGGGATATGTGCCAAATGCTGACAAATTGGACTGGATCAATCTAGCTATCTGGTTGGTATGGATGAGTTGGACCAAAGGGTGTGTTTCCACGCTGTACGTTTCTATGACTCTATGACAATGCATTAGTTATTGAGACAAGTTAAGGAGCTGGCCATCAGTCAGAGGGTTCTGGGACCGTCAGTCAATGCAGGCATCCCTGATCAGTCTGGAGCTTAGGACGGGTCGGTCAAACCTTGCAATGATGCTTTTCTTGCAATAATGCTTTTCTTAGATGATATGGGGCTGGGTAAGCAAGGTCTCTGTACTCATGCAGTATTTGCAATATACTACTATCTCTTGTATAATGACTGTGGAATCATTAATTGAATTAATATATAATGTCTATGTGGCATGTACAGGCATTCCGTGGCTCTCCTTGTTGGAGTGCTCCAAGTCCCACAGTATTGAGTATATGGTAAACAGTCATTTGTGAATGATGTGAATGTTGACTGCTCATTAGAAATGTAGAAACCAGGAGCAAAAGTGGACCAACTGACCTTTTTAACCTGCTTCACCCTTCAATCAATTAATAGATGATCAACCATCACAACGTCATACTCTTGATTTCTGCCCATGCTCCTTGATGCCTTTAAAATTTACATATTTATCTATCTCATTCTTGAATATATTCAGTGACTTGACCCCCACTACCTTCTCTGGTAGAGAATTCCCCAGGTTCACTATGCTTTGAGTAAAGACTTTATTCCTCATCTTAGCCCTAAATGGTAACCTGAAACAGTGTCTCCAGGTCTATACAGCCCAACCACGGAAACATTCCTTCCGCATTTAGTCTGCCCAGCCCCCATTAGAGTTTTATAGGTTTCAATCAAATCCCCTCTCACCCTTCCAATCCCTAGTGAATACTCGCCCAGTTGAACCAACCTCTCCTTATTGGACAGTCCTGTCATCTTCGGTATCAGGCAACACCTGGTATCAGCAAATACTCTCATAACTAAGGTTCATTGCAAGCATAATGATAGATTCAACCACAGCAGAGGTTACCATTACTGTTGCCATTATACAATGAAGGTGCAGAAAGATGGAGGAGCAACAGCTGATCCAGCAAGCCTAGCAGTTGACGAACAACCTCCACATGAAGAGGTTAGAGCCTAAGATTCCCTCAGGATGCTCGTGAAGTACAGGAGAGTCAGTGTCTTTTGTTCTCAATATTATTTCCTTCAAATGAATAAGGTGCATTGTTAGCACATACTGAGGATGTCCTGGGACACAGTCACCAAACTATACCAACTGCTGAAGCAGGACTTGCACTATGAGGGATTGGGTGGCTATCCTATCTCGGTGCTGTAAAGTTGAGTGCTACATTAAAATTTATGCAACTGTCTCCTTTCAGGGATTCCATTATGCTACTCCCTGATTGACGCAGAGTACAACAATAATGCAAAAAACAAAAATTCTGGTAAAACTCAGCAGATCTGGCAGCATCTATGGAGAAAAAGTAGAGATAATGTTTCGGGTCTGGTGACCCTTCTTCACTTCAAGGGAACTGGACACAAAATGTTAACTCTGCTTTGTCTGCACAGATGCTAAGCTTTTCCAACAATTTCAGGTTTGTTTCTAATTTCCAGCATCAGCAGTTCTTTGGTTTTTTATTTACAGACATAATGCAAACTAATTTTCCAATCTGTGTATAAATCGACTTGTGAACAGACTCTAGAATGGAATGGTCTACCTGTAGTTGACCAGGGTTTAGAATTACTAGTCCAGCAACATAAACACAATAATATTGTATGTTCCCTGGATAAACAGTGAATAGAGTTTATTTTTGACATTTCATGTTCACAAAACCATGGTTCACAACTTCTTTCAACACTCATTCAATTCATCACTTAGCAATTAATACTAAACCAAGGTCCCATGTGCCCTATCATATGAATATTAGAGATTGCCTGGCATTAGTCAATGAAGAGCTGGGAATTTTCCCTGGTGTGCTGGACAAACAACCATTGTAATAAGCTGATTACCTCACCATTTATCTCTTGTTTGTAAAACCTTGCTGTGTACAAATGGCTGTCATGCAATTTATGGAGAATGGGCATGGGGCAGAGGTTTACTTGGAAAGTATGAGTGTTATGAGGGTTGCTACAGGGCATGAAGTGACATGGGTTGGCATGAATGTTCAAAGGAAGTGTGTGTGGAGGTAGTGCTTAAGGAAATTTGAGGGGTGAGGGCTGGAGGGATGTGTTATATTTTACTCTTTTTAAAAATTCATGGACATAATGCCTAAACTCAAAGGCAGGCCAGCTGCCCACCCACTGCTACGTTTGGCATCCCTTCACTACTTCTCGTGCTGCCTGCCTCAACTTCTAATATAGCTGCCCCTCCCCCTCTGAATGGAAAGCAGGAACACATATTCTTATACCATAAAGTGTCTGGTGGGTAAAGCTATGACTGTTCACTTGAGACTTTGAGAACAGTTGTCTTCAGATTATGAAATGAAACGTGGAGAATTACTTAATGAGCTTTTCCTGAAACTTACCAGTCAAAGCTATGGCAATCAAGAGAAACCCAGCCAGACATTTTTGAACTTGCTTGGGTAGGTGTTTGTACGGTTGGTGTAAAAGTGCAGTTGGGGGTCAAGTCAGGGAGGGATATGAAATCAATGGCTTGGTTCATTGAAATTTGAGAAACATACTTTCACTTAAGTTGGGAATTCAGGAAATTTACTCCAATAAGAATGAAGTCTTGCCCACATGAGTATCAAACATTGAAAGTCAAATAGGTACTAACTCAGTGAAGCTACCTGTTCAATAAAAGCTCAAATTATGCCAGCAATTAGATGTTTGGAGGTAGTCTCAGGAGTCATAGAATATAGAGTCTACAGTGCGGAAGAGGTCCTTCAGTTCACTGAGTCTGCGCTGACCTATCTACACTAATCCCACTTCCCAGCATGTGATGCAAAGCCTTGAATGTTGTGACATTTCAAGTGCTCATCCAAGTACTGTCTAAAGGTTGTGATGTTTCCCGCTTCGACTGCCCTCTCAGGCAGTGCATTCTAGATTGGGGCATAAATGGGGGGAGGCGATGGCCTAGTGGTATTATCGTTGGATTGTTAATCTAGAGACCCTGATAATGTTCTGGGGACCCAGGTTTGAATCCTGCCATGGCAGATGGTAGAATTTGAATGCAATAAATATTTAGAATTAAGAACCAAGCGATGACCATGAATCCATTGTCAATTGTTGGAAAAACCCATCTGATTCACTAATGTTCTTTTGGGGAAGGAAACTGTCATCCTTACCTGGTCTGGCCTACATGTGATTCCAGACCCACAGCAATGTGGTTGACTCTTAGCTGTCCTCTGGGCAATTAGGGATGGGCAATAAATGCTGCCTAGCCAGCGATGCTCTCATCCCATGAATGAATAAAGAAAATGAAATTACCATCACCTTGGGTGAAAAATGTTTTCCTCAAATCTGCTCTAAACCTCCTGCTTTTCAAATTTAATTATGCCCCCTTGTTATTGACCCTATATCTAAGCACAAAAACTACTTCCTATGCACTCTGTCCATGCCCCTCACAATTTCATACACCTCAATCAGGATCCTTCTCAGACTTCTCTGCCCTAAGGAAAACAACATCAGCCTATCCAGCCTCTCCTCATAGCTAAAATATTCCAAACCAGGCAACATCTTGGTGAATCTCCTCTGCACCCTTCCTGTACATGCTTTCAATAGTGTGATGACCAAGACTGCATACAGTGCTCTAGCTGTGGCCTAACCAAAGTTTTGTAAAGCTCCAGTATGATCTCCTTGCTATTATAATCTATGCCTTGACTGGTAAAGGCAAGCGTCTTGTATGACTTTTTAATTATCCTGTTAACCTGTTATGCCATCTTCAGTGATCTGTGGACAAGCATCCCAAGATTCTTTTTTTCCTCTCAGCTTCCTAGTGTTCTGCTAGTCATCATGTACTTCCTTATGTTGTTACTTCTTCCAACACCTCATCTTTTCAGGACTAAATTCTATCTGCAATTGATATGTCTATCTGACCACCCATCTATAGCTTCCTGTAAGCTAAGAACTTCTTCCTTACTATTAATAAACCACCCACTCTTCATGTCATCCACAAATTTACTCATCATCCCCCAAAATTTTCATGTACATTTCTATATCACACGCAATAAAAGATCCAACACTGATCCTCGTGGTATACCACTGGACTCCAGCCTCCAGTTACATAAACAGTTATTCCAGCCAAGCAGTCAGAAATAAGCGTAACTTTAGAGAAATTTGGAGGTAATGTTATTCCCATGATACCCTTGCTATTGTTAATCTCACTGACAGAAATTGCTGGGAATGAAGTTGCTGTCAAATGGTCACTGATGAGTTACTACAGTCCATACTGTAACCAAAAGTATAGTGATGGTGGACGGAGTCGATACTGATTTCAGTGGCAGAAACAACAATCAAATAAATTGCTAGATCCAGATAGTGATAAATTTCTAGTTTATCATTGGTATTTCTGCAGCAAGAGCCAGCCAGGTTACCAGTAAATATTTTATTATACATATGACTTAATCCTTGTAGATGATGGAGGGTTTTAAAGAGATGTGAATTGATCCATTCATCATTGAGTACCAAACTTCTGATTTTCTCTTATTATTATGAAGCTGTCCTGACTGACCTAGTTTAACTTTAATCAATGAAGAGACTTATGATTTAAATAGGGACTTAGAGATTCTTGTATCATTGGAAGTCAAGGGGAGAAGCATTATACTTATGATCTGAATTCAGCTCCAAAACAATGGAATGGAACCACCTATGGTGAAAGTTAAATTAAAATTAATGCTGCTAAACAATGTGGTATTGTTCAGAATTATTACAAAAGAAGCTCAGGCCTTATTCAAATTTCAAAGATGGTTGTGTTTTGTCCATCTTTGTGATCTTTATAAAATGGGATTTCTCAAAAAACAGAAAAAGAGCAGCACAGCGGCTCAGTGGTTACACTGCTGCCTCACAGCACCAGGGACCCGGGTTGGATTCCATCCTCAGGTGACTGTCTGTGTGGAGTTTGCACATTCTCCCCATGTCTGCATGGATTTCCTTTCCGTGCTCCAGTTTCCTCCCACAGCGCAAAGATGTGCAGATTAGGTGGATTGGCCATGTTAAATTGCCCATAGTGTCCAGGGATGTGCAGTCTATGGGGATTAGCTATGGCAAATAGCAGGTTACAGGGATAAGGTACGGGTGTGGATCTGGTGGGACCATTTAGAGGGTCAGAGTGGACCCGATGAGCTGAATGGCCTGCTTCTACATTGTAGAGATTCTATGATTAAAACTATTTGCAAATCTGGCAAACACTATATTTTCACTTCACATCAGGAGCTTATTGCAACTTTAAACGCACCACAAAGTTTAGAGATTTGTCGTAGATCATCAAAAGTTTAACATTTATACAATTATAATGATAAATTAATGAGCTTCGTGATGTTTATTGACAAATGCACCAAATAGCGAAACAGCAATAAATTTTTGTGAATGAACACACGATAGTTGAGAATAGCACTGTCACCTTAAAGTGTGAAGAAAAGCAAAGACCTGAAGTGTAGATAAAATAGTGCTTAAAATCATAGAACAAAGCTGAAACAATGAAAGGCAACACAAATGCCATTATATTCCACGAGAACCACTCAGTTCTAGCACTCATGACAGTTTTGGATCCATGGAAAATACAGCTGAATTAGAAAGGTACATTGAGAATTACAAATCTCGATTTCAAGGCAAAAGTCTACTTGTTTTGGAGCTATGTCTAACACAAAAATGGACCCCATGACAGGCAGTTGGAGAGAGATTTAAATTGGATCTTGCTGTACTACAGAGAAATAAGTTCAGGTGAGTTTCTGGTAGTTCTGATGGGTCTTTTCTATTTTCAAATTTTAAAATGGTATACGCATTGATGGTAAAGTTAATAAAACATAAGAACAGCAACATAAGTAAGTACGTAATACAATTAAATACTAACAATAAAATGAACGCAGTTGAGCCAGGAAAGAGATGGTGGTGATAGGGGACAGGGAAGGGAGAATCTAATCAAAGCACTTCCATTTCTTGCAGATTTCCAACCTGTACTCCCACTCAATATTTCATGTGCTGTCTATTTCCTGATGGCTGATTCTGCCCTGTACAGGTATATGTGGATGGACTTTTCAAAGACTCTGAATCCCATAGGATGTCAGCCAAGTTGATCTCAACTGTCAGAGTAAGGATCAGAGAAGGCCTATGAAACTTAAGAATAAAATTATCCTATTCTAGGCAGAGCAGTGTTTTTAAACATCTGGGGATAGGACAACAGCTCAGACTGAGTCAGAGACCAGGGTTTGAATGGCTGATTGGCTGGGGATCTGCTATTGTGTCATGTCCTGTCAGTGCATGACAATTTAGCATGATGCAGCTCAAACACAGAATCACATTCAAGAGTAACAACTACTATAAGTGATTGTTGACCCTTTTAAGCAACGCAAGGAATACCTGATGGAGTGATTTATAATAAAATTCTTTATGCACCATTTCTAATATATTATAAATAGATATTTTGCCTGGGCAGGACTAAATGGCTGAATTTTTCAGTTTTTTTTGTAGCTAAATCTAAATTATTTTGAGTACTTTTGATGGGTCTTGCCATGACACCCAGTTAGTTTTCTTCAAATTCACCACATTAATACCTAATCCCACCCCTAGAACTTCCCTCATCTGTGACATCTTTGAAAAAGCTGCTGCACACTGGTAAAAGCAGCTACCCTGCTCAATTTTAGAAATTATGAAGAATAGCTGAGAAGGTATATTACAGTCCTCCCGACAATCAGAGAGAGGTACAGGAATAGATATGTAGGCAAATCACAGTAAGGTATGACAGAAACAGGGGTTATTGCTGTTGGGGATTTCAACTTTGCAAACATTCTCGGATTGCCTTAGTATGAAAGATTTAGATAGAGTGGAATTTTTAAGTGATTAAGGAAAAGTTAGTAGTTTGCTTCTCTGACGAGGACCGAGAGGTCCCAGTCTATGGGTCGTGCAACAAAGTTGTGTCCTTTTCCTGAAGTACTATCAGAGAAGTTCCCACCACCAGATGTTTACCAGCTGGGTCAATACAGACATGAGGATGCAGGTGACCAGTTTGCAATGTCATAAGAAGGTAAGTTACCTTTCTTTTACAATGCCATACTCTTTCTCATTTCACGCACACTATCTCTGCCACCATACCCTCCTCTAACCAAGGCTAATGCTCTGACAACTCGTTATTGAATGCAACGTCTTCCCTCACTTAATATTGTTCCTCCCATCCTCCCAGACAATTAACCCCCATCCCTCCCGTACTGGCTTCTCACTCCCTCAGAACACCTCAACACCTCCCTCCCACATGCATTGGCATAAATCTGCACTTGGAGAGGAGAATAGTCAGCATAATTTTGTTGAGGAGATGTCATGTCTGACCAACATTGGTTAGGCCACAGCTAGAGTATTGCGTGCAGTTCTCGAATTCACATTATAGGAGGAATGTGATTGTACTGGAGGGGGTGCAGGGGAAATTTTCCAGGATGTTGCCAGGGCTGAAGATTTTCAGTTATGACTGGAAATTAGACAGGCTGGGATTGTTTTCCTCAGAGCGAGGAGATTAAGCAGAAACGTCATTGTGATGCATAAAATTATGAGGGAAATAGATATGTGGAAACAAGAAGAAACTTTTTACCTTGATGGAGGGATCAATGACCAGTGAGCATAGATTTAAGGTAAGGGGCAGAAGGTTTAGAGGGAATAAGAGAAAATTTATTTTCACCCAGAGGGTGGTGGGAATCAGGAACTCACTGTCTGTAAGAGTGGTAATGGCGCTCATACCATTGAAGATAAAAACTTGTGATGGCAAGTGCAGGAAAATGGGATTAGAATAATTTGGTTCAGAGATAGTAGGAACTGCAGATGCTGGAGAATCTGAGATAACAAGGTGTAGAGCTGAATGAACACAGCAGGCCAAGCAGCATCAGAGGAGC
>NC_063335.1:64969232-65044367 GCF_021869965.1 Rhincodon typus | reverse complement strand
AAGAAGGGTCTAGGCCCGAAACGTCAGCCTTCCTGCTCCTCTGATGCAGCTTGGCCTGCTGTGTTCATCCAGCTCTACACCTTGTTATCTTAGAATAATTTGGTGCTCATTTTCGATTGACGTGGATGTAATAGGTCGATGGGCTTTCTCTGTGCTGTAGATCTCCGACTATAACGGCCATGCCATTAATTTGCATGTAACTCATTTGCTCCCTTTATGTGCTTACAGGAGAAGAACTTCCATAACTTGGATATTTATATCCTTACCCCATATGAGGAGAGGAGGAATCCTTGCCCTGGCAGGAGAGGACTAGGAGCCCTCCTGCAGAGACGCAGACTCATTCATGTCTCAGAAAGTGAATTACTACAGAACACAAGACGATATATTAGGCCGTTCGACTCATCACATTTGCTCTGCCATTTCATCGGCAATGATGTTTTTCTCAACCTCATATTTTCCTGCCTTCTTCCCATAACCTTTGATCCTTTTGCTAATAAAAACTATCTATCTCTATCTTAAATACACTCAGTAACTTGGCCTCCACAACCTTCTGTGGCAATGAGTTCCACAGATTAACCACCCTCTGGCTGAAGAAATTCCTCCTCATCTCAGTTCTGTAGGGTCATCCCTTCACTTTCAGGCTGCACCCTCAGGTCTAAGGGTAAGGATTCCTCCTCTTCTTACATGGGGTGAGGACATGGATATCCCAGTTATGGGATTTCTTTTCCTGTAATCACATAAAGGGGGCAAATGAGATAGGCGCAAATAGCCTGGTCTCTCAATATTCTGTAAGTTTCAATGAGATCCCCCTATCATCCTTGCAGACCCAAAGTCCTCTACTGCCCCTCATATGAAAGCTCTTCATCTGCGGGATCATTCTTGTAAACCTTCTGTGGAACGCCAGCACATCCTTCCTTAGATATGCGTCCAAAAGTGCTCACAATATTCCAAGTATAGTCTCATATATCCTCAGCAGTATATCTCTGCTCTTGGACTCTAGCCCTTTCAAAATGAATACTAACGTATGTTTGCCCTCCTCACTGCCAACTGAGCCAGCATGTTAATCTTAAGACAATCCTGAACGAGCACTCCTAAGTCACTTTGTGCTTCAGATTTCTGAAGCCTTTCCCCATTTAGAAAATAATCTATGTCTTTACTCTTTCTACCAGAGTGCATAACCTCACCCATTCCCATGCTATATTCCATCTGCCATTTCTTTGCCCACTCTCCTAACCTGTCCAAGTCCTTCTGCAACCTCCCCACTTCCTCAGCACTACCTGTCCCTTCCTTGCCTTTGGTTCATCTACAAACCAAACAGTAATGGCCTCAGTTCCTTCATCCAGATTGTTAATATATAATGTGAATAGTTGTGGACCCAACACTGAGCCTTGGAACTCCACTGTTCGTTGGTTGCCATGTTGAAAAAGACACCTTTATCCCACTCTCTGCCTCTGCCAGTCAGCCAATCCTCTATTCATGTCAGTACCATGCCACTAATACCATAGGCTCATCTTATTTGGCAGGCTCCTAAGTGGCACCTTGTCAAAGGTCTTCTGGAAATCCAAATATTTCCACTTTCTCTCTTTTGTCTAGTTTCCTTGTTACCTCCTCAAAAAATTCCAACAGATTTGTCAGGCACTTCCTCCTCTTGCTGAAACCATACTAACTCAACCCTATTTTATCATGCACTTTCAAGTATTCCTCATCTCGTCCTTAATAACAGACTCTAAAATCTTACCAACAACTGAGATCAGGCTCATCACCTTATAACTTCCTATCTTTTCTATCCCTGTCTTCTTAAACAGGGATGTTAGATTAGCTATGTTCTAGTCCTCTGGAACCCTCCCTGACACCAGTGATTCCTGCAAGATCACCAACAATGCCTCCATAATCTCCTCAGCTATCTCCTTCTGAACAGTGGTGTATAGTCCATCCAGTCTGGGTGATTTATCCACCTTCAGACTTTTCAGCTTCCTCACCTCTGACCCCTGACTCTCTTGAAGTTCTGGAATGCTACTGGTGTCTTCCAAAGTGAAGACTATGCAAAGTACCTATTCAGTTCCTCCACCATTTCTTTGATTCCCATTACTACTCCTCCAGCTTCATTTTCAAACAGCCCAATGTTCACTCTTTTACATCTCACCGTTTCTCTATCCAAAAAAAAACTCTTGCAATTGTTTTCTATATTACTATCCAGCTCATATTTCATCTTCCTACCCTTCATTGCTGTTTTTGGTTGTCCTCTGCTGGTTTTTAAAGGCTTCCTAATTCTCAGGCTTCCCACTAATCTGGACTACATTGAATGCTTTCTTGTTTACTTTTATGCTGTCCCTGACTTCCCTCGTCAGCTGTGGTTGCCTCGTATTCTCCTTTGTGTGTTTCCTCTTCCTTGGGATGAATTTCTGCACTGCTTCCTGAATTAACCCCAGAAACTCCTGCCACTGCTGTTCCACTGTCTTCCCTTTAAGGCTCCCCTTACAATCAACTCTGGTTGGCTCCTCCCTCATGTCTTTATATTGCCTTGACTCAATTGTAATACCGTGACATCTAATTCCAGCTTCTCTCTCCCAAACCGGAGGGTGAATCCTATCATTTGTGGTCACTGCTGCCTAGGGGTTTCTTCACCTTAAGCTCCCTATTTAAGTCTACTTCATCACACATCACCAAATTCGGGATTGTCTGTTCCCTAGTGGGCTCTACCGCAAGTTGCTCCAAAAAAAGTTTTCTTGTAAACATTGCGTAAATTCCTTTTCTTGGGATCTGCTAGCAACCTGATTTTCTCAGTCTACCTGCATATTAAAGTCCTTCATGATTACTGTAGTAGAATTTTTCTTCTATCCTTTTTCTGTTTCTTGATTTATTTTCTGCCCCATGTTCTGACTGTTGCTAGGAAAACTGTTGATAACTCTCAACAATGTCTTTTTTCTTTTGTAATTCCTCAAGTAAACCCACAAAGATTCTATACCTTCTGACCCCTATATTGCTTCTTGCTATCAATTTAATTTCATTTCTTACTAACAAGGCAACTCCACTCCCTTTGCCCATCTGTCTGCCCTTCGGATAGGATGTACATTCGTGGATATTCAGTTCCCAGCCCTGATTCCCTTGAAGCCATATCTCTGTGATGCCAATAACATTGTAGCTGCTAATTTCAATGACTGCCACAAGCTTAATTTCCTTATTTTGTATACTATGCACATTTAAGTATAACACCCTCCATCCTGTATTGACTACTCCCTCTCCTTGTTGTTCCCTTATCTGCTGTGCCTGAAGTTGGATCCCTGACCCTTTCCAAACTCTGTCCTATTACTTGTTCTGAAAACTGTAATATCCTTTCTTGAGCCCTGGCACCTTCACACTCCCTCCCCCATCCCACTCAGTATTTGTCTTAAAGCTCTACCTACAGCCCCAGTTATGCAATTTGCCAGGATTCTGCTCCCAGCATAATTCAGGTGGAACACGTCCCATTGGACGTTCCCCACATTCCCCAGCACTGGTGCCAATGTCTCATGAATTGAAACCTGTTTCTTCAGTATCAATCATTGAGCCATGTATTTACCTCTTTAATCTTGTTGAGCCTGTGCCAATTACCTCCTGCCACAGGTCGTAACCCGTAGATTATTACCTTTCAGGTTCTGTGTTTTAGTTTAGCTCCTCGCCAGTCATATGCCCTCAGCAGAACCCATTTCCTCTTTCTACCTGTATTGTCAGTGCCTCCATGGAATATGACAATTAGATCTTTTCCCTCCCACTTGAAATTCCTTTGCAGCCCAGCTGAAATGTCCTCAACCTGGGCACCAGGCAGGCAACACAGCCTTTGAAACTCTCAACCCTGGTCACAGAGAGCAGTGTCTATCCCTGACTATTCTATCCCTGATTAGACATACATCTCTCTTTTCTGGCCCCCACTCCTCCATACCACAATGATACGGTCAGTTTGTTCATGCTCAGACAGCAAGAATCTCAAACCTGTTAGACAAGCTTAAGCACTATCTCCTGGATCACTTTACTTGCTTCATTGTTGTCACACTATCTTGTCCCTGATGGCTGACCAAATTTAAGATAGTCAAACTTAGGGGTGTGACTGCCTCCTGAAACAGTGTCCAGGTAACTCTCCCCATCCCTGATGTGTCACAGTGTTCAAAGAGCCGACTCCACCTCCTCAACTCTAAGCCAGAGTTTCTCAAGCAACCAACACTTGCTACGGATGTTGTCACTATGAACCACAATGGGGTTCACCAGCTCCCACATCATGCAGCTACAACATTGGCTCTGGATCTCTATTTTATTTAATTAGTTCTTAACTTGTTTTCAAAATTTCCTACTGGTCTTTTAGTTTGTAATCTGTAAATATTTTGACTATTTACCTTCAATCTAGAAGTAACCTCTAATAGATAGTTGTATTAGCAGCTATTACCACCCAATGAATTTAAGAGTTCTCCTGTGGTGTCACTCTTTGTTTTGGTGCTGGGCCCCCGACTCTGGGATTCAATTTATCCTGTTAAAAAAGACTTCCAAGCTATGTGCCAAACAAGAAAGCAAAAAGCACTTCTTTCCCTGGCATCAAGTTCCCACATTGCCTCCAAATTCCCCAACCCCAAACTTGACTGAACAAACTTAGTTTGTTTTCACTTGAAGTTCAAAAGATGAAAGGGGACCCGATAGAAGTTTGCAAAACTATGAGAGTTGTGGTAGATTAAGTAGTCAGAATCTTTTTCCTGGGGTAGACATAGGTTTAAGGAAAAAGGGGGTAAATTTAAAGGAGATGTGAGAGGCAAGTTTTTACTTAGAAGGTGGTAATTGCTTGGAATGCGCTGCCAGAAGTGGTAGTGGAGATGGATACAGTAGCAATACTTAAAACAGATATATGAATAGTCAGGGAATAGAGGGATGCAGACAGCATAGACGCAAAAGGTTTTTTTGTTTAGAAAGGCATCATTTGATGGTGCAGTCTTGGTAGCCTGAAGGTGCTGTTCCTGTGTTGTACTGTCCTTTGTTCAATATATTCACTTGGGCTGTGTCTCACTTTGGATATCTCCTTCCTGACTGTGTGAAGCATGCTGATCTATCTTAATTCCACTTGGCATTCTACTGCAAGGCTGACATTAACCAGGCAGTCAGTGTCAAAGATAAAACACTACTTCTAACCATTAGCTGATGCCTTCTTCCTTTTGTGTCTTACAGGTACCAATAGTCTCGTGTGTACATCTGTGGAGAACTGCCCATCTTCTGCAGACGACATGCCATCCATCTTCAAAGGCAACAGTATTGAGGGTCCAGATGAAATATCAACAAGGGTGCCTCCTACACCCCAACACCAGCTCCATCTTGGTGGGTTTCAAAGGTTCACAGTTTGTGGGATGGGAGTCCAATGAGCACTGCACACCAACTGTTCTACATATGGGTGAAGAAGAAATGTTCCAGACCATTCACAGTCTGGGGACCAGGCACCTGCTTGGCCCTGGCAGGAAAGGACCCTGTAGTTTCAGTGCTAAGGGACTTTGCCTCTGATCTACCCCATTCATGTGACAGTGGTTAGGCATGTGGAATGCAATGGCCTTCATTGTTGAAAATCTGCACCAGTGCAATGAATCACGTGGCTACATGTTTGCCTCCATGGACAGCTTGACAACTGCTATGGAGTGACAGGTCCAATACCTTGAATAGCTGCTTGATGTATTCTATCTCCCCAGACATTTGCCCTGAGGATCAAAAGTATGACATGAAAGAGGTAGGCAACCTAGACCCTGCTCCAGGCAGTACAGCCTCACATTGAAACAGGGTGGTGCCATGAGGCTTCCAGTTGAAGCAGGATTTACATACCTGTCCTGCTGCAGTTTCCGTTCAGAACATTTTAGGGCCAGGCCCTCCACATTCACCCCATCTGCCCTCCTCTGAACCTTCAGCATTCAGGCTTACGTGCTCTACTTGGATCTGGCAAGGCAACATTCAGTATATCTGGACGATCCAGAGACAAATGTCCTGGAGTCACACCACCGAGCATTCATTGCTTATGGGCCTCACTGCTGAACGTGCTCCTTTCACCTCATCACAGAACAGGAATCTCACTACGACACCATAAGAAGGCGAGGGAGAGGATAATATATTGAGTGCTTGTCAGTAGCATGGGTGAGACGATTCTATAAATAGTTGAGAAATCAATGTATCTTTTTTTCCATACATGTGGTTTTATTTGTGTCTCTGCATGTGGCCAGATGCTTTGATGCACTCTCTAACGTCACTTTATGGACAGTAATGAGGCCCAATGGATATATGCTGAGCAACTAATATATCATGTTGGAGCATGTACTTGGCTTTGGGTCAGTCCCACACTTTAGGCACTCCTGACTGGCCATGTGCGCAGGAGAACCATTAAGGAATTCCCCAGCAGAGACTGAACCAGGAAAGTGTCACACCTAGAGAGCTGAACACAAATGCTGCAAGATCATAGAATCCCTGCAGTTCAGAAAAGGCCATTTGGCCCATTAAGTCTGCACCAACTCTCTGAACAGCATCTCACCTTGACCCGTTCCCACCCCATCCCTATAACATTTCACGGGTATTTTTTACGATGGTGAACCTACCTAAACTGCACATCTTTGGACTGTGGGAGGTAATTAGAGCATCTGGAGGAAAGCTATGCAGACAAGGGGAGAATGTACAACTTCCACACAGATGGTCACCCAAAGCTAGAGTTGAACCTGGGTCCATGGTGCCGTGAGGCAGCAGTGCTAACTACTGTGGATGAGAAACCCTGTGTGCCTGTGTGGCAACCAGTACATAGGTCACCAGCCAGTGTCCCTTTCCTATGAGAGCCCACTGACCAATCGTAAATGCAGCCACCTTCCTTGCACATCAGCTCACTTAATCCATCCACTCTGAATGTGGCCACAGCTGTTTTCTTCCCCATAGAAGGTGACAGTGTGTGGTCCTCCAGCCAGTCGCCTCTAGCCTCAGCCTGATTGTGAGGCCCCAAACATCACCAACCCCTTCCTAGATGCCCGTAGGATTAAGCCTGCTGACTTCACATTTCCGCAAGTCTGCACCAAACAGTGGACAAACATTTATGCCCACCTATCTTTCCCCATAACCCAACTCACCTGCCTCCTCTTTGTGTGGACGGATCTGACAGAATACCCATAGCCCACCCTCCAATGAGCCAACACTGGTGAAACTTGCCCAGATCTCTCTAGTGGCTACACATATCCCAGACTACAGCAATCTCCAATGCCAACATTCTCCACTGCTCCCTGGGCTGGATCCCATGGCGACCATGACCTGTTTCCTGGGATGCAGGGGCACAGACTCCCTGTACAACACCATCCCAAACAGGCACATGTCTGTAATCAAAGCCCTGAACTTTGCCAGCCCCCCCTGACTGATGGGTGCTTCCATTGGTGACTGAAGGCTACTCCCCTAAGACTTTGAGGCATGTTCAAAAGATTGCTGCAACTGCAGTGTGTTTGGTGTGCATGCTGCAGCCATATGGTATTGGTGTGACACTGATGTGAATGGTCTGAGGGCTGCTAAGCAGTGTGGCCAGTTTTTTGGTTGTGTGACTGCACCAACTGACGCTGCAAGGTACAGCAAGGAAAGGCATGTGTACTGTGAGCATACCGGTAAGCATCATTGTGGGTGCAGTTTAAGAGAGCAAACAAGCAATCTCGTTAAGCAGCCTGGTCCAAGCTGTGGTTGCATGCCTGTTCCTGTGTAGTAACTATGCCCAATGCAGTTGTGCACTGCTGGTTTCCATTGCTAGGCAAATCTGTGCTCCCAAGGGGCACTGCGAGTGTATTGGAGAGGTGCCAAGAAAGTGGCAAGGGCTCACCAAATTTCATATGTCAATGTCTGTTGATGAAGGGTATGTGCAGCCGGTGCACATGATCGAAATTGTGCTTATCCTTGATTTATCTCCTCCAATTTCAATTTCTCTGTGCCTTTTCATAGATTTATCTTTCAAGTGTTTATGCAGTGCACCGATAAATGTGATGAAATCAGTATTGACAACCACTTATGGCGCTATATTGCTTATTCTAACAATACTTATGTGAACAAATATTCCTAACATCATGCTTTTATGTTTAAAGTGCTAGTTCTGAATTCAGGTTTCTTGTTTATTTTATTCACCAACAATGTATTCATTATTTAGTCACATAAATCCTCATAGTTGTGAACTCTTTCATTGGATCACACCTTAATCTTAAGTATAACTGCAATATAAATGGCTTGGCAAGTGGGAGAAGGGAGAACATTGTATTTACTGTAAATTACATACAGGGTAACGTTTGAAGCTTTCATAACTCCTTAAAAAATAATGGATTGAATCATAGACCAAATACTAAATGTGAATACCCAGTGTATAAAGTGTAGATGGCCATCATTTTGAAATTTGATAATTAAGGAAAATAGGTCATTCAAAATCAAGTCAATGTGTCATGTTTTATTAAATAATTCTACAAGTACAAATATACAAATACACTCTACAAATATAACATCTAAAACTGTCAAATTTATCATCTTCATCACCAGCAGCATCTGGTGCAAAGAGGTCCTTGTGTTCATTCTGAGTTATTTTAGTTATAGCAAACACAAGAACATAAGAATTAATACGAAGCATAACTCCAGGAGTAGAATATATGGCCTTTTGGGCCTCCTCCAGCATTCAATATATTCATGGCTAATCAACTCCACTTTCCTGCCTGCTCGTTATATCTCTTGATTTGTTGAGAGTAGAAAAAGAAGTTTTCTCAATCTTAAATATTTTCAATGATGGAACACCTAACACCCTGTAGTGTGGAAAATTCCAAAGACTCACAGCCCTTTAACTGAATAAACTTCTCCTCATCTCCTAAATGATCAGCCCTATTCCAGAGATTCTTTCCCCACGTTCTACATCCTCCAGCCATTGGGAAGCAATATCTCAGTATTTACCCTGTCAAGTACATTCAGAATCTTATACACTTCAATGAGATCATCTCCCATTCTTCTAAACACTCTAGAATATGGACCCAGTTAACTCAAGCTCTTACCATAAGACACTTCTCTTATCCATGGAGCAATCTAATGAATCTTCACTATGCTGACTCCAATCAAGTATCTACTTCCCAAGTAGCACACAGTATACCAGATGTAGTCTTGCCAAATAACTGTGTAATTGTAGCAAGATTTTATTATTCCTACGCTGGGATCGTCTTGCAATAAAGGCCAACATGTCACTTGCCTTTATAATTGCATGCTGCATGGTAGAATAGTAGTATTGTCACAGGACTACTGATCCAGAGATCTAGGCTAATGTTCTTGGGGAAAATCAATTCAAATGGCTGTTGGTGGAGTTTAAATTCAATTAAGTAACTCTGGAATTGAAAACTAGCCTCATGGTGACCATGAAACAATCACTGATTATTGTAAAACCCATTATTTTGTCTGACTACTCCAGACCCACAGTTATGTGATTGACCCTTAATAATCCTTCTGAGTTATAATGTTTTAACAAAGATCTGTAGCTCGTGTTGTGGTTGGAATTGTTGGTTGGTTTGCCGAGCTGACTGGTTCTCATACAACGTTTTGTCTCCCTTCTGGGTGACATTGTCAGTGCTGTCTAGCCTCCACTGAAGCACTCTTGTTCTGTCCTGCTCTGAATTTATGTGGCCTGGTCTGTCATGGTGGGCAGTCTTGTTTCCGTTTTTGTATCGTATTGGTACGCAGATGGGGTCTATTTCAAGATGTTTGTTTATCACACCGGTGGTTGAAAACCAGACCTCTAGGAATTCTTGTGTTTGTTTTTGTTTTGCTTGTCCTAGTACTGTAACTTTGTAAACGGATGTCCTTCTCTGTGAGAGTGTATTGAAATGAGGGGGAAGTTGGTTGTGCCGTTTTGCTGCGAGCTGCCAGGATACATGAACACCAACTCTAAGCAAAACGGCACGACCAACTTTCCCTTGTTTCAATATACTCTGACAGAGAAGGACATCAGTTTAACTGGGACAAAGTTACAGTACTAGGACAAGCAAAACAAAAACAAACACGAGAATTCCTGGAGGCCTGGTTTTCAACTACTGATACAATAAACAAACATAGAAGAATCCCTACAGTGTGGAAACAGGCCCTTTGTCCCAACAAGTCCACACAGCATCCCACCCAGACCCATCCCCCTAATCTACACATCCCTGAACTCTATGGGCAATTTAGCATGGCCAATCCACCTAGCCTGCACATCTTTGGACTGTGGGAGGAAACCAGAGCACCTGGAGGAAACCCACGCAGACATGGGGAGAATGTGCAAACTCCACACAGACAGTTGCCCGAGGGTGGAATTGAGCCTGGGTCCCTGGCGCTGTGAGGCAGCAGTGCTAACCACTGAGCCACTGTCCCGTCCCCATGTTGAAATAGACCCCATCTACACACCACTACGGTACAAAACTGGAAACAAGGCTGCCCACCATGACAGACCGGACCACATAAATTCAGAGCGGGATAGAACAACAGCGCATCAGTGGAGGCTAGACAGCACCGACGATATCACCCGGAAGGAAGACAAAACGCTTGCATGAAAACCATTCAGCTTGGTGAACCAACCAACAACTCCTGCCTTCTGAGGTGATCTAGCAAGCCAATCAGTTCAAGGGCAATTAGGGGTGGTTACCAAATGTTGGCCTTGCTGGCAACATCCACATTTCATGAAAGAGTCAGTAATTTAAGACAGAAGACTGCATGCTTTTTTGAGCACTTGTTTCTGAGAACACTTTTAAAAAAAATTATTTTTTAATCCTTACGACCAAATTGAATAACTTCACCCATTGCCACATTATACTTTATCTGCCACCTTGTTGCCCAATCACTTAATGTTTTTATTCATCGTTTCAACCTGAAAGTGACAAAGCTCAAAAAGTTTACAAGCAACCATTCCAACTGTAACCACTCCAATGTGCTTTCCTATGCTTACGCCGTTTTCCCAAGATCAATAAAGGACAGACAACCTGCCAGAAACCTTAACCTCAATGCTTTTTATGGATTTATTTAAAGATCACACTTTGGTCTTTTTTCAAATTTGATGTGAGCATCGTTAGCACTTTTGCTGAACTTCCTGTGAAAATCCCCTAGTGAAAGACTGCGGATACCAGGTACCAAGGCGTTCTTCAATCCTTCACATATCTTAAAGTCCCACCTACCCTTTTGTCACTAGCAAGTGCAGGTAGACTATTCTATGTCTCTTCATTTAAATTGTTGACATAGTTCGGAAGTGGCTGAGGCTCAGCATTTATACTTGCAGGACTCCACTGGTAACAATCTGTCAATTTAAGAATGCCACATTTTTACTTCCTGACCATTAACCAATTCTTTATCCAAGCTAATATATTCCTGCAACTACAGGACCTCTTGTTTTGCACTTTAGGCTTTTCTGTGGCACTTTATAAAATGCGTTTTGGAAATCCAATTGCGCTACTGGTTTCCCTTTATGTACCTTATCCTCAAAACTCTCTCAAATTTTGTGAAAGATAATTACCCTTTCATAAAACTATTTTGACTATCTGATCAAAATATTATTTTCTAAGTGTGTCATTAAGATTTTTGTAACAATAAATTGCCACACTTTGCTGACAACTGATGTTAGGGAGGCTAGCCTAAAGAACAGTATTCAGCTAACCCTTGCATGACCATGGGCAATGACAAGTCAGATATTAAAATATGGTGAGAATGGAACACTGATTTTCTCAATGTCTAGAAAAAAAAGTCTGACTTTCCATCCAAAATATTTATGGTGAGACTGCAATCTTGTAAATGATAAGAGCCTATTTGCATATATTAACATCTTCTTACTATCTAATCTTGCCTTGCTTGTATCCAATTTGCCATTTTAGCAAGCAGTGGAGGGAAACTTGATGATGACAATTCCTGACAAGGAAGTCAGAGTGGTACCCTGCAGCTGCACTACACTGCTTGCTCCTTCTGACCTCCATCTTGGCGAACATCCCCAACATGTCAGGGTATGCTCATGAGAAGCACCCACCTGCTTTCTTTGACAAATAGCCTCAACACATCATCATAGCATATCTTTGGCTCACTATAATATAGTTCACCAATGGAATACAGCACTTTGGAGTGCACTGACACTTTATATTGCATTGCTGCTGGCAGCCAGTTTGCATGCAGGACAAGCACCTATTCCTGCTTTGAAACAGACTGCTTCTCAGAATCTTAGCTTGCTTTCCTAGTGCTCACTTACTTAATGCCTACTTGGATGTTCCCAGCATCTTGCCTTTGCCAAATAATTTTACGTATTTCCTCATCATTCAGAGCTTCAAGCCTCACTGTACTTGTGTGCTGCCTTGCCTACAGACATTTGCCAGGCAGCTTGTCAGCATTGATCAAACAAGGGGTGGACATGCCGCTGTATAGCACCTTGCATCACATGCCATCAGCTTACATGGCAATCTCACTAAATTTGGTATAATCAAGTGACCATGTCTGACAATCTAAGTGGAGTAGTCCTCACTTTAGTCAAAGGGATCTGTCAACAGCCATGACGTTCTACTGTAGTTAGTCAAGGGCACCATCCAATATCAGTTCAGGGGCTTTGACACAGTCAGTTGATCACTTGTGGAACCCAACACCCTGAATCACCCTCTAAGTCGCGCAGCCACTCCAAAGGTCCGCACATTGTCATCATCATTTCAGTTCTGGAACCCTTGCATGGACCTCAGAGGTCCGCATTGAAAGGAACAAGAAGCAAGAATATTGCCTGGCATTCATATCCTCCCAGCCCAGGGTCAGTCCTGCATGTCTAGGTCAATCAGTCCAGGGAGTAGTAATAAGTCAAGTCGTGAACTGCAGTCAGGGCTTCTCTTTTATTCTTAATCTTAACCTTTATGCTCTTTGACATACAGGGTTTTCCATTCTTGGTGCCATCCTTTGTCTTTACGATGTCTTATTTGCTCTGAACTCTCCCTTACTTCCTCCTTGAAAGTGTCCCACTTGTCTGGCACCGTTTTATCTATGCATAGTTGCTTCCAGACCACTTAGGCCAAATTACGTCTTACTTTCATAAAATTAGCCTTTCTCTAGCTTAGAAATTACATTCCCAGTCCATCCTTCTTCTTTTCCATAACTATCCATGATCTAACTGAGTTCTGGTAACAATCTTTTCCAAAAAAGTCATAGGATTCTGGAGAAGTACCAGAGGATTGGAAAACTTTGAAAATGTGTCATCCCATTCAAAAAGGGAGGAAGGCAAAAACCAGATAGCTATAGGCCAATTAGCCCAGCATCTATTATTGGAGACATATTGGAAATAATTATTAAGGAAATAATAGCAGATCATTTGGAAAATCATTATCTAATCACGCAGAGTCAGCATGGCTTAAAGAAAGGAAATTGTGTCTGACTAATTTCTTACAGTTTTGAGGGAGTCTCAACCAGAGTGGATAGAGGGAAACCAGTAGATGTGTTGTATTCGGAATTCCAGAAGATGTTTGACAAGGTACCTCACAAAAGGTTAAGCCGCAAGTTGCTGACAATGCATTTCAGAGGCTTCATTTCTTCTGGGAAAAGAAGAAATGCCTAATATTCTATTTAAAATCTTGCATAGTTTAAATTGTGTCATTCTCCCCACCAACCCACCCTCCTCACCCCAAAAATCTGTCAAATCAGAATCAACAGGCATGTACTCCAACTCTTATTATTTCATGCACTGCTGTTTGGTCACCTGTTTCATAAAATTCCTTTTAATGTTGTAAGAACAACTTTCATTTCTGAACACTTAACTAATTAAGATTAATTTAATTTTGTGTAAGTTTCTAAGGAAGCATTCAAGGTATAAAATGTAAATGTCAGTCAGCAAACTATGCACATTGCAACTTAAGTTGATAATTTATGCAATCTCCATACCTTGACACCAATCTGGAATACTGCAATCACATTTTGATACTCATTTATATATGTGGTCAACAATTAATGTTTTCAATCTAGCTGTTATTTTTCTCAAAGGGTAATTCTTAATCATGTGCAGGTAGTTCTCCTATAATGCAATAGTTGCAATCTTGTGTGACCTCGTGCTGTAGAAAATACATTATAGGGAAATCGTTATACATATACAGCAGAAAGTTTGCATTATCCAAACAGCATCCACTATTCAGCAATCGCGTTACAGCCAATTTGCATTAACAAAACACGCTTTACAGCAGAACTACCTGTGTATCTGTGTTCATGTCAGCATCATGATCTTTAATACAAGTGCATTGCTTTATGCAACATTATCTATATTACATCCATGAGACTTGGTGCACTATTGTATCCTGCTAGTTTTTCAGAGTATAACATATGTAGTGCCACCTGCAACACCACTAGTTGTTCATCCTCTTGCTATTGTTAATTTTCTTATTTGTTCAGGAGATGTGGGTGTTGCTAGCTAGGCTGGCATTTATTGTCCATTCTTAACTGCCCTGGAGAAGGTAGTGGTGAGCTGCCTTCTTGAACCATTCCAGTCTTTGTAATTTGACACAGCAATTGTGAAGGATTGGCAGTGTAGATCCAAATCAGGATACAAACATATTAGGAGTATAAGTAGGCCCCTCAACACCCTGAGTCTGCTCCAGGATTTAATAGGATTGTGGCTGATATGTTAGTGTTCCACATTTCACATTCCCATCTACCCTGATAACCTTTCGTTGCTTTGCCTAATAACCAGAACCTATTTATCTCAAAAATATTCAATGACACTTCTCCACTGCCCACTGAGGTAGAGAATTCCAAAATCATACCACTTGGGGCAGCGCAGTGGCTCGGTGATTAGCACTGCTGCCTCACAACGCCAGGGACCTGGGTTCAATTTCACCTTTGGGCGACAGTGTGAAATTTGCACATTCTCCCCGTGCCTGCATGAGTTCCCTCCGGGTGCTCCAGTTTCCTCCCACAGTCCAAAGATGTGCAGGCTGGGTGGATTGGCTATGCTAAATTGCCTGTAGTGTTCAGGGATGTGTAGATTAGGTGGGTTAAAGGGGGATGGGTCGGTGTGGACTTGTTGGGCCAAAGGGCCTGTTTCCACACTGTAGGAATTCTATGATATAAGGTGACAGCCAAAGTATTGGAGGTATTATATTGGCATAGATAGAGAATTGACTAATGGGCAGGAAACAGCAAGTGGGGAAAAGGGATTCTTGTCACAAGTTGGCAATCTGTGATCAATGTCATTCCACAGGGGTTAGTGATGAGATCACAATTATTTACAATATATATTAAAAACTTGGAGGAAGTAAGTGAATCTGCTGTAGCCAAATTTGCAAATGACACAAAAATATGTGGAAAGGCAGGTTCATAGAATCTCTACAGTGTGAAAGCAGGCTATTCAGCCCACCAAGCCCATATCAATCCTCAAAACAGCATCCCACCCACCTCCCCTATAACCCTGCATTTTCCACAGCTACTGACCTAGCCTGCACATACAGGCAATTTATCATGGCCAATCCACCTAACCTGCATATGTTTGGACTGTGGGAGGAAACCTGCACAGGCACAGGGGGAATGTGCAAAGTCCACATAGGCAATTGCATGAGGGTGAATTGAACCCAGGTCCCTGGCACTGTGAGTTAGCAATGTTAACCACTGAGCCACTGTGCTATTAGAGGGGTAGAAGCAGTTTATGGAGAGATATTGATATGCTGAAGCAAATGGGAAAAAGTTGGTAAATGGTGTATAATGTAAGGAATGCAAAGTTGTTCATTTTGGAAAGGAGAACAGAAGATCAGAATAATACTTAAATGGAGAAAAACTGCAGAAAGCTGAAACACAAATGGATTTGGGTGTATTTGTGCACAATACACAGAAAGCTAGCACACAGGTGTAGCAGGTAACCAGGAAGGCTAATGGAATGTTGGCGCTTATTTCAAGGGGATTGAAGGATAAGACTTGGTAAGTCTTACTGCAACTGTACAAGGTGCTAATGAGACTGCATCTGGAGTACTGTCAATAGTTTTGATCCCCTTATTTTAATAATATATCATTTCATTGGATGCAGTTCAGACAAGTTTCACTAGGATGATTCCTGGTATGGAGGGATTGTCTGATGAGCAAAGGCTAAACATGTTGAGACTCTACTCACTGGAGTTTAGAAGAATAAGAGGCAACCTCATTGAAACATATAATTCTAATGAATACCTATGATTTAAACCCAATTTGCTTTGATCATAAACCCCATTCTCACATATAGGCAGACACAGATATGGAATAAATTTAAAAGAAAATTAAAGAGTTGTAAGTCGCCAGATTGTTTAAGCAGTTTCAAGCAATGGTCGCTAAACCTTCATGCAATCCTCACATAATGAGTTATTTACCAACATGTGGGACTGGATATCTTGAATTCCAAAGTAACCGATTAATGTAAACAGCTTCCACATATCAATGGAGAGTTTTACTAATGCCTTATAGACTGGGGCTCTTTTCTCAGAATCATTCAATACCGGAAGTTAACTGGAGAAAAATCAAGGCACTGTCCAGTAGCTTTCATAGCTACGCTGCCTTTTGCCTAAACAGCAACCCAAACTAGTTCAATCTTGTGATTCTCTTTCTGTTTTCTTTTCAACATTCCCTTAGTACCACCTCCCTTTGATTGCCCCTTTAACATTTAAGCAGCTGCCAAACCTTGAACATAATACATCTCAGGTGTCTGAGTGTCTACAGCAGTCTTAGAACAATAATTAAACTGCAATTAATTTTCCGGACCAGTTCCCATAAACAAGTATCAATTTGTTTGTTTTTCCCGTTTTAAAAAAACGAACTACTGCTCAAAGTCCAAAGTTCAACTCTCAACTTCAGCTCACAGTTCCAAACCAAAAGTGAGAAAAATAGAAAAAAGCAGTGATGTTCCTAACAATGGGCACAAGTGTCGGGGTAAGCTGTCAATTGCTTGCACATTTATATTTGGACTTGGACTTTCTTTATTCTTTAGTTTTGTTTGCTTAACTTAAATCCCTATCTCTTCAATCTTTACAAAGTCTGTGATTGGTTTGAAATGCTATTCAGTTGAAATATTTGCTGAATTGTTGCCACTCTATCGTGGCTCATCCTTTTACTTAAAATTCCACGTAAATGCGTCAGCACTGGCAAACTCCTAATATTTAAACAAATTTACATCTGGATCTGTGAATAAAAATGAACTGTTCAGCACCACTCAGTTATTTAATTAACACTTCTATTGATATACTTGAAGGCAGATGAACTGAAAAGCTACAAAGAACAAAAATGGAACCATCTGGTGTGAAGAAAGCAATACAGAATTAATTGTAGTGGGAAGTCATCAAACTAGGAAAGAAAGGAGAAACAAAGTGCCGAGGAGCAATGAAAGCAGTGATCAGTGCTGGAAAGCCAAGGCTTCTTCAACAGTGCCTTCCAAATGCATGACATCTGTTGTCTATTTGAAGTGCAATAAATGTAAGCATCACTAACTCCAAGACTCAACTTCAAGTCACATCTCAGAGAAGATTCAATCCCAGACTCCACAATTTTTTGCATGAGTTGGTCTTAGGAAAGTGCTTCTAGAGCTGAGTAAGCATTCTTGCTTTAATATCCTAAAAGGAATTACAGGAACAGGTTGACCTGGAGATATATGTGCTCAAATCAATGAAGGTGCTTCATAAGGCAAAAGAGATCCTGAGCTTTATAAATTGAGGCATAGCATTCAAAAGCAAGGAAATTGTGGTGAACCTTTATAAAATACTGGTTCAACCTCAACATGACCACAATTTTTAGGGCCAGATTTTAGGAAGGACATGAGGGCTTCTGAGACAGTGAGGAAAAGATATAAAAGAATGGGTCCAGGATGAGGAGCCTCAGTTACATGGGATTGGAGAAATTGGGACTGTTTCCCTTGTAGAAGTGAAATTTGAAAAGAGATTCTATATAAGTATTCAAACTCGTGGAGGTCTGGACAGGATAGGGAAAATATTTTCCTGCAATGGAGGGGTCAAAAACAGAGGATACTCATGCGAAGTGAACGGCAAAAAAACAACTTTTTTAAGTAGTGTGTGGTTGTGTAGAAATATAATGTCAACATTCTTATGAGTGAACTTACAAGGCATCGTGTTAAATGATATGGCCCAGTCCCATGTTACCAGATATCATTATAACTCAATTTACCTATGTGCTGTAGTTATCCTTAAATGGAGGTATAATTAACCTTTTAATCTACATTTTCCCAAAAGTTCTCTATGGCACCCCATTTTATCACTAACATATAACTGTGAGCATTTTTTTCCTTACTTTTACTTTCCCTCTGCCACAAGTCACTTTGATTGAAGCATTAACCATTGTGCCAGCAGTGAAGGGCATGGCATTATGAGGGATTACATAAACTCAATGACGTGGTAAATAGATGTTAATTACCTCACATTCCCTCTACCTTGCTGTTTCTTTCACATTGAGGACTGAGTGAAAATTTGTAAAGTGTGTCTCAAAAATGGAATTAATCCATCTTCAAACAAAAAAAGGGAATGAAGGCATATTGATTTCTATGAATTTGAAGTTAATGATTACCTTGTTTCGATCAATAGCTATGACAAATGGATAATATTGAGTCTGTGTCACAGGTACTAAAAACAATTGCGGTTTTGAGAAATTGTTTTGCAAGCAGTGTTGCATCAGCTAATGATCCACAGTTTGCATCAGAAGAACCTGAAATATTTCTGAGTAAGAATGGAGTGAAACAGACACCAATACCAAAATGTTTCCCAGAAAAGAATAGTTCAGCAGGAAAATGTATACAGATTGTGACCAAACCTCTGCAGAAGTATTTGCTAGGCGATGAGCTAGGCAGAGATTTCTCTGACACAGACTGGACAATCTTCTGTTCTATTATAGAATAACTTCACAGGATAGAATGGGTTGCTCACCGAACAAGTTAATGTTTAAACATGTTCTGCATACAAAATTTAGTTGATTTAAGTTTGACAAGAAAGAGAAAATCAAGGCAAAGTGAAGATGCATAGTGAAGACTCCCCCCCTCCAGTGATCGAAAATGCCCTGAAACGCATCTCTTGCATTTCCCGCACTTCTGCCCTCACATCTCCTCCCCCCAACAAAAATAAAGATAGACTCCCCCTTGTACTCACACATCACCCCACTTCCACCACCTATAATCCAACCCCACAACCACTGAGATATTTCCCTCCCCACCCCTATCTGCCTTTCATAGGGACCACTCTCTCCGTGACTCCCTCATCTGCTCCACACTCCCCACTAACCCCACCACAACCAGCACCTTTCCCCGCAACTGCAGGAAGTGCTACACCTGACTCTACACCTCCCCCCTCACCTCCATTCAAGGCACAGAACAAATCTTCCACATCAGACAGGGGTTCACCTGCACATCCATCAACTTGGTCTACTGTATCTGCTGCTCCTGATGTGGCCTCCTGTACGTTGGTGAGACCAAGTGTAGACTTGGAGACCATTTGTAAAGCATCTGTGCTCTGTATGCATCAAACGACAACACTTTTGGTTGCAAACCATTTTAACACCCCTCCCACTCCCTGGGTGACATGTCCATCCTGGGCCTCCTCCAGTCTCACAATGACACCACCCACAATCTGGAGGAGCAGCACCTCATTTTCCACCTTGGGAGCCTATAGCCCAATGACTCAATTCACCAGTTTTAAAATCTCCACACCACTGGCCTCATCCCCAAGTCCATCTCTCCCTTTCATCCCCGCCTCCTTGATCTCTCTCCAACCTATCTGCCCCTCCCATCCTACTGACCAATCCCCACCACTCCCTACCTGTACTCACCTATCACCATCCCACTTTATTTCTGAGGTCTATTTATTTCTGAGGTCCCTTCACCCTCCCCCATTTTGGAAGAAGGGTTCTGACCTGAAACATCAACTTGCCTGCCCCTCTGATACTGCCTGGCCTGCGGTGTTCTTCCAGCTCCATACTGTGTTATATCTACAAATAAGTGAAATGATTGTATCATATAATTCACAGGGACAGCAAAGTCAGTTCGGGTCTTTGATTCAGCTGAACCAATGAATGTCATAATCCCACTCATTAAGTGAAGTTGTTAATCAAAGTCAAAGTCCAAGTAGTTGGAGATGTTGACAGAGCAGAGGCAAACTAATGGAAATACAGATATCCAGACTGAAAGCAAAAGAAGACAGATTGGTTATTTGAAAGTGTGTAGGAAGTTGGAATTTAAAAAGATGAATTTGCTTCATTGTTGATGGTCAAGTAATAGTTTAGTTAAGTACATTCTGGTGTAAAGAAAAATATTATTTTTCAAAAGTAAATCTCTTTGAAAATATCAGTTTTATATGTCTTGAACTTGATTACTACAAAAAACACAAGTATATAAGCCACTAAACTAAAACAAAGAATTGCAGATTCTGGAAATTGTTGGAAAAACTCAACAGGTCTTGCAACATCTTTGGGGAGAAAACAAAGTTACATTTTGAATCTGGTGATTCTTCATCAGAACTGTTTGGTTCAAATTTGCTGATGCCAGTTAGGCAGCAATGTTGAAAGTATAGATGATAGCATTAAATTATAAAGGGATATTGACAGATAAAGCAAAACTGCAGCAGATGGACTTCATTGTAAATAGAACATAGAACTGTACAGTACAGGAACAGGCCCTTCAGCCCACGATGTTGTTCTGAGCATGATGCCAAATTAAACTCATCCCTCTGCCTGTCCTTGGTTCATATCCCTCCATTCCTTGCATATTCATGTGCTTATCTAAAAGTTCCTTTAGTGGCCCTATCACATCTGCCTCCACCACCACCCCTGGCAGTATATTCCAGACTCCTATCACTCTCTGTGTAAAAATCTTGTCCCTCATTTCTTCTTTGAACTTTCCCCCCTCACTGTAAATACATGCCTCCTAGGATTAGACATTTCAACTCGTGAAAAAGATTCCAACTGTCAGCCCTATCTATGCCTCTCAAAATTTTATAGACTTCTATCAAATCTCCCTTTAGCTTCCACCGCTCCAGAGAAAACAACCTGAGGTTTCCTAGTGTCTCCTAATAGCTCATCCTCTCTAACCCAGGCAGCATCCTGGTAAACATCTTCTGCACCCTCGCCAAAGCCTCCAAAGCCTTCTTGTAATGTAGTGACCAGAACTGAATGCAATTCTCTACGTGTGGCCTAACCAAAGTCTTATAAAGCTGCAATATGACATCCTGACTCTTGTGCTCAATTCCACAACCAATAAAGGCAAGCATGCCATATGCCTTCTTCACCATCCTATCTACTTGTGTGGGCACTTTCAGGAAGCTATGCACTTGAACCCTAAGATCCCTTTATACATCAATGCTGTTCAGGGTCCTGCCACTAATTGAATACTTTTCCTTAATATTTGATCTCCCATTGTGCAGCACCTCACACTTACTCAGATTAAACTCCATCTGCCATTTCTCTGCCCATTTCTGCAACTGATCTATATCCTGCTGTATCCTTTAACAAACTTCTACACTATCCACAACTCCAACGATCTTTGTATCATCTGCAAACTCACTAACCCACCCAGCTACCCAAATAACTGTGAGGTAATCCATTTTGGATCAAGAAAGGATAGATCAGAGCACTTTCTAGACGGTATGAAGTTAAATACAGTGGATGTCTACAGACTTCAGAGTTTGGGTGCATAGGTCTTTGATATGTCATGAACTGGTGCAGAAAATAACCAAGAAGGCTAATGGAATGCTGGTTTTTAATCTAGAGGACTGGAGTACTAGGATGCAGAGGTTATGCTGCAGTTAAACAAAACCCTGGTTAGATTACTGTTATGAACCAGACCAAACCCCTCAAAACATGTCAAGGAGATAGCCTAGACCCTAACCTCTTCTTATGTTAATGGCAAGGGCCAAGCGTTGTGTTCCGGATGCAATTCGATTGTTCAAGCTATCTTATGCTGATCATATCAAATAGAATGTCCATTTGTTTGTTCACAACAAACCAGGTGCTGACTGCACCCAGCCTGAACCACTTGTAAAACTCACACCATAGTGTCCAACCTTAGATGTGATTCTGCAATGGGACAACTTTTGCTGGATAATTCAAAATGTGCAAAGAATTACACTGACAACTAATTTAGGATTATCAGTCAGGCTCGCGGTGCGGCACACCTGTGTGTTCTGGAAGCTATATATATTAATTCACAAAACTCTGTTCTTTGCAGACAGAAATAATATATACACACACTGTACCTGTTTCAAGTCAAGAATGTGGTTGATTTGATTTGTTCATTTTTCAGGGAAATGTTCTGAACAATCAGAGTCAACCCACCTGTTTTAAAAAGTAGACAAAGCCTGGACTGTCAGTCAACAATAAGAATGCATTCCCAGTGGCAACACATGTACGAATCAGAATCCACATTCAAACATACATTCTCCTCTCATACATTATAAATGTTGATTTTCCCATTGAATTGACGTTCTTGTGAATTATCCTGATGAATGCAGACCAAAAACCAAATCAAAGACTAAAGTCTTTTGTCAGGAATTTTGAAAAGTACGGGGCATAGTGAAGAGAATACAGATGGGAAAAATAAATTTTCCAGACATATTTTTGATAAAATTCGTGCAGAATGGGTGTCAGTGATGAACTGATGTCTAAATGTCATGACAGATTACTGAGACTACAATTTGATTCAATAGCTAGAATAATAAGATATAACTATCAATACCAGTTCCAAATTTAAACAACTATTTCTCATGAATAGACTTCCACATGGAAATTAAGACAGTCACTGATCCATCCTTTTAAGTGCAGTTAAATCTAAAACTAGAAATAATGATTTATAAATATTTATAAACAGATATGACACATTTATACACATTGTTTTAGTGAAATAAAATAAATAATTTTCTACTAATTTCCAAATAATTTGGGATTAATTTTTGAACCAAGTAAGGTATATGATGGGAATCAATTATTTCCCTAGCTGCCATTGTTAGTAGATCATAAGTCAAAGTGAGAAATCACCATTCCAACCACTCTAACTCCAACTGTTAGATACGTTTTGATGGAGAAGTAGTTTGAAACTGTGAAACAATTCTTTGCAGAGATAATCTTTACTGTCTTGACTTCAAATATAATTGAGATTTAAGAACAATTGAAATTAATACAAAAGGTGAAATGCTGATTTCAAGTTCCTCTCTGTGGGGTGATCCAAAACAGTTACTTTGGATATTTTAAACACTGTAAATTTTTAATACCATGCAATAAAACACTAAACTTGTTCTCAAAGTGTCTGACAATTTTTCTCTTCTTTTGCGCCACATCAGTTTCTCCACATTACAATGCTGATCTATTTTTCTTGACAAAATTCATCTTATATTCTCCTGTTTGATGGTCCTAATTCCTTTAGTCAGTTAGGGGCTTTAGGGCATTCACAGCTTATTTGGATAGAGAAATAAAAACTTTTGATGTCTTCAGAATTTCTTTTTTTTTAGTTGTTCGCTTTATAGATATGTGACTGTCTTTATTTTGCTGCCAAATTGAAGAAGCTCTGTGCCAGTACCAAGACGATTGAATGTTCAGGTTTGACAGTCATTACCGAGGACTCCAAATGTGTAGGTTAGATAATTAGTCATGGGGAATCCAGGGTTACAGAGATAGGGTAGGGGGTGGGTCTGAGTGGACTCAATAGACCAAATGTAGGGATTCTATGATATCCGTGTGACAGATGAGCATCATATTCAGACAACCTAAATGTGAAAGAAGTTGTAATAAATATCGCTCATCTCTCACAAGCTACAAAGTCTTTGACAGCAGATAGCTTCAGACACCATGAATTCTTGAACCATAACATTGATCACTGAGGTCAAGCTGTTTAATTTAATGTAGACTACACTGAGGCATATGCAATATGCAGGGATTGTGGTAGCGCCTGGCCTGCTACACACATTCAGTCAGACTGAGCATGCAGTGATGATTCCTGATAACACTGTTTCATTCAATATTTTAGCTTTTCAAAGGAGGACACTTGCATTCACGATGGCTCAGTGGTTAGCAGTGCTGCCTTATGACAGCAGGGACCCAGGTTTGATTCCACCCTCGGGATGTGCAGGCTAGGTGGGTTAACCATAGTGTTCGAGGATGCCATAGGAAATGCAGAGTTACAGGGTCTGGATTAGATGCTCTTCGGAGGGTTGGGTGGACTTGATGGGTGGAATGGCCTGCTGCCACACTGTAGGGAATCTATAATTCAAGGCTTGGAAGTGTAAACTGAAAATTCACATCTACATTCTCCCTCAAAAAGCAGTGGCTGCTGAAAGAAACTATACAACGTGCCACCTCTCTCCAGTTAAACACTGTCCTAAAGGATGTTCAAGCATTTCAGAGCAATTTAGCAGTCTATATAAATTTTGAAACTTTGAAGACTCACTGATACTGGAATGGTGAAAACGAAGTATCTCAGGATCTTTCCCAATCAGCTGCCTATGATGAGGGATTAGGCTGCACAACACTCAAATATCATAAATAAAACAGAAAATGCTGGAGAAACATAATAGGTCTGAAAGTATCTGTAGAGAGAGAAATAGAGCTAATATTTTGAGTCTGATGTAACAGTTCTACAGAACCCAGATATCACATGCTGATGGAAGCCTTAAC
This sequence comes from Rhincodon typus, assembly GCF_021869965.1. NCBI lineage: Eukaryota > Metazoa > Chordata > Chondrichthyes > Orectolobiformes > Rhincodontidae > Rhincodon > Rhincodon typus. Next base: position 65,019,764 of record NC_063335.1, on the reverse strand, counting down.
GACACCCAACCTTAGCACCATGCCATGTTACTGCCCTAACTCACTGACTGCTACTTTCTCGCAAATGGTGAGAAGTTATGAGATGCAGATACTTTGAAGTGAGATAAGCTGAAGATACCACACGCATTGATAAGAAAATATTTAGTCATCAGCAGAAATGGCCAGGTCCTCGTGTACTGTGGACTGACCAGTGACTGTTTGACATCTAATCAACAGAATGTTACACATTAAGGTCCAATCCCAGCTCATTCATCCAGGAAGCAGGTTTTAATTAGGTTCTGAAGAAGAGTCACATTGGAATCAAATGTTAAGACTGTTTGCCTCTGCGCAGAGACTGCTAGATATGCTGCATTTCTCCAGCGTTCTCTGTTTTATTTCAGGTTTCCAGCACCTGCAGGAGTTCAATTTTATTCAGTTAGTTTCTGTCTGGCCTCTTGCATAGAACTGTGCATAGCTCTACCATGAATCATTGGATGTCCTTCTCAGTCAATGTCTTGATCCTCATCGTCATTCTCAGAAGATTGCTATTGGCCGTTCATTTTGTCTGAATCCAGGTTATCATAACGTTCCTGCCTTCAGTCATGGACGGTACAGTATGCCACAATAATGTGGCACACTCTTTATGAGCCACATCAACCCTCCCTCCAGCCGACCCCAACTCCACCCACCAGTGTGGTCCAGGCAGTGAAATGTCATTGCCATGGTCAAAGAATGGACACAGATGTTTTGCCATTTTTTTGTCAGTTTGAGGGTTTTAAAAGTGTCATAAACTATTTTAGGAGGGGATAGCTTTTGTCTCCCAGTAGTTATCGCTATATGAACAGAAGATTTTGGAAGGAAACAGGAATCTATGAGTTCTCCAGCATGTAAGAGTCAGGGCAGCTCTCAGAATATCTGTGCTGACTTCCAGAATTTGGCATCAATAGTGACAGATAGGCTAGACATTGATAGAGTGGAAGTCTGTACTATTAGCAAAATCTTCAGATTGGCGAGATCTTGCTCTTAAAGCAACATGGATGGAGTATACAGTGCCCTGGACCTGGCAGAAGCCAGCCACAATCGTACTGCTGAGCTGCTTGGCTCTTCATGCTACAATGGAAGGATATAAATTGGTGTATTATGAAGGAAATGATGTCAATGATATTCCTGAAATATTGTGTATCAATAATTCGGAGAAACCACAGAGATCCAAAGTTACTCTTTACAAGCATAAAGGTTCATGACAGCTGTGATCTTGAATGCCATTGGAATAGGATAGCCACCCATTCCTTCTGAGTATAGATACTGTTTCAGTACATGACACAGTTTGGTGGTGATGGACTAGTATGTCCTTAGTCTCTGCCTTTGTTGTGTTTACAACAGCTGTGTATAATGACAGCAAGTCTGATGACTCTGGAGTGCGGTCATTCTCCTCTGCCTGCTCAGGGACTCTTCACCTGCTGCTTCTACCTCTGAAAGATGTGCAGCAATGATTGGAGGTTATTGTTCTTGCTGGGCTTTGTGACAAAGTTATAACTACCATCTTCTTCAATCCTACTGTCTAATTTCTACACAGGTCACAAGGTTTCATCTCAGATGTGTGAGCTACTAATCTGGGGGAATGTCAGATTTGAGTTACACATCAACAACAATACTCCTGATCCCTCACACGATGAATCAACATGTAATGCCCCAACACAGTGCACTCTGGAGACTTCTGAAATAGGCCAATGTCATGCCTCAGTATGGACCTCTGAGCTATGTAACTTTATCCTGATGTATGCTGCTGCAGATTCAATATGTTATTGCTATGTGGATGATTGAAAGTCAAGTATGTACCCACTGTAATAGCATCCCCTCCCCAAAAAAGACCACCTGTGAACATCAGGGACCATATCCTTTCATACTTACAGGCCAGTGTGAAAGCATGGCAGCTCTAAAGCATCGATTTTGGTGTCATCTGCAAACTTATTAACCACACCTCCTATCTTCATATCCAAATCATTTATATAAATGATGAAAAGCAGTGGAACCAGCACCGATCTTTGTGGCACACCGATGGTCACAGGCCTCTAGTCTGAAATGCAACCCTCCACCACCACCCTCTGTACTCTACCTTCGAGCCAGGCCTGTATACAAATGGCTAGTTCTCCCTGTATTCCATGTGACCTAACCTTGTTAATCAACCTACCATAAGGAACATTGTTGAATGCCTTACTGAAGTCCATATAGATCATGTCCACTGCTTTGCCTTCATGTATTTGACTTTGAGTTTCAGTTTAATTATTGTTGTTTCATGCACCAAAATACAGTGAAGAGTGTTGTTTTTGCATGCTAATCAGACAGATCGTACCATACAAAGTGCATCAGGGTAGCAGAACAGAGTGGGAGGAAGTAGAAGCGAGCTGTGCCGGGCTGGGGGACTATCAGCTTGGAAGCGGAGGTGGGGAGATCACCGGATGAGGTGAGATCAGTAACCGTACTAGATACAATGGCCTGATGTGTCATGGTGGGGTCATGGTCCAGGGGAAGGTAGGAGGGGGTATCTGAGAGTTGGCGCTCAGCCTCTGCAAGGTAGAGGTCAGTACGCCAGACTACAACAGCGCCACCCTTATCGGCAGGCTTAATAACCAAAGTCAGGGTTAGATCTGAGTGCATGGAATGCAGTCAGTTCGGAGGGAGATAGGTTGGATTTGGTGAGGGGCGCAGAGAAATTGAGGCGACTAATATCACGTCGACAGTTCTCAATGAACAGATCGAGTGCAGGTAAAAGGCCAGAGGGAGGGGTCCAGGTGGAGAGAAAGTGTTGGAACTGGACGAAAGGGTCTGTGGGACGGGGAGAGGTCTCTAGTCAAAAGAAATGAGCGTGGAGGCGAAGACGGCGGAAGAAGAGTTCAGCGTCATGTCGTGCCTGAAATTCATTAAGGTGGGGACACAGAGGAATAAAGTTGAGACCTTTGCTGAGTACAGAGTGTTCAGCATTGGACAGCAGAAGGTTAGGAGGGACGGTGAATACCCAACAAGAGGTGGGGGGTTTGGGGGTGGGGATGGAGTCAGAGGGAAGGGGAGGAGAGGAAGGGTCCAGAGGGCCATGGGTATCTTTGAGTTGTTGCATCTTTTGGGCCTTGATGCCTGAAAGGAAAAGAAAGTGTTTCTTTGAGTTGTTGCATAATCACCTTGAAGAAGTTCTGCTCCTCTCTCCAAAGGGATTTCCATTCCAATCTTTCTTCTTGCCCACCAACCTTAATTTCACTGTCACTCCTGGTGTTTGACCAGGTATTTGCTAAAACTCGTTTCCACAGCCATATCACATTCCTCAGTGACTGCCTCCGGCTCAGACTCACCCCACGTGGATTCCAACTGAAGTTTCATCCCTCATGTTTTGAATCCTCCAGGATCACAGATATCTCCGTGATGTTCAATGTTCCACGGATAGCTGCTCTCGCCATATCCTGAGATCCATACTCAGTGCCATGCGGTGCCACATGCACACTCTCAACCTTTCTCTCCAACAGCACCACAGCACACTGGCTCAGGGCTGCACCACTCCTCAGTTCCACTTCATCATCCGGCTCATTTGTCGTACTAACAAGAAACATTTTCTTTGCTTTCCACAGGGACCTTCCCTCCGGGACACCCTGGTCCACACTTCCTTCACCCCAACACCCCCCCATAGCCCTACGGTACCTTGCCCTGCAAGCAACGAAGGTGCAACACCTGCCCATTTACCTCCTCTCTCCCCAGTATCCAAGGGCCCAAACATACCTTCCAGGTGAAGCAACACTTCACCTGCACTTCCCAGAATCTATACTGCATTCGCTGCTCACAATGTGGTCTCCTCTACATTGGGGAAACGAAGCGTAGACTAGGTGACCGTTTCACAGAACATCTACGTTCTGCTTGCAAAACAGACCCTGAGCTGCCCGTTGCCTGCCACTTGAACGCACCACCCTGCTCCCTGGCCAACATCACTGTCCCTGACTTGCTGCAGTGTTCTAGTGAAGCTCAATGCAGGCTAGAAGAATAACACCTCATTGTCCGCTTGGAGACCCCGCAGCCCTCCAGACTCAATATTGAGTTCAATAATTTTAGGGCCTAAACTTTCCCATGTCCCAGCCCCCAATCCCACACACCAGGACTTGTTACCACATAGCCTGCTATTACACACCATCCTGTTATTAGTCACTAATAGTCCCCATTAACAACCATTCACCATCCCAGCCTGATCGTTTTCAACTCTTTGTCTGTTCAACTACTCTTGTCTCTCTTTAGGCTCTATCCTATCATTTACTCCCTACCCCATCCCCCTCGCGCTTTTTTCTGCATATAAACTAATGTTTTCCCAGCCACCATCAGTTCTGAGGAAGGGTCATCGGACCCAAAACGTTAACTCTGTGCTTTCCTTCACAGATGCTGCCAGACATGCTGAGCTTTTCCTGCATTGTCTGCTTGTTTCATCTGGGCTGCCTGGTGGTCACCCATTCCCTCTCTGCCTCCAGGCCTGCTTGCCAAACCTTATCTTTCTGAATTTTTTGCATCTCTCTTTTCCTCTCTTCAGTTTAGAGAAAAATTGAAATGTGGCAAGCATGGAAAAAGTATTGGACAACACTGCTGACGAACCATATTTATTATGAGTATGTATCTCCATAAGGGATTGGATGGAGGGTGGAATTAAACATGTTGTAGAGTTAATGATGTCCCTTTATGTAATGATGTTAAAAGAATGTGCAAATATTTCCAATTTTACCCTTTATGGTTAGCTAATATAATTGTTCTTATATATCCTTTATTACAGTTACTGTATCACCGAATAAAAAAAACTAATGCCAAAGTACATTTGGTTATCAACTTTATTTGCTACCATACAAAAAACTGTATAGTATACAACACATGTTCTGTCTCCTCGTAAGAAATAGCAATTACATGAACAGCCATCAATGTACAACCTACACAAACATAAAAATGTACACATCATCAGGGCTGAAAAATGCAAATTTTACAATAAAGTCTAGCATTATTAATGTAGTTTGACACAACAAACAATTCAGTGCACGTTACAAAACACATCAAGTGTGAACCAGTTGGAAACAATAAATATTAATGTACTACACAGAGATACCTGAGCCAAAACATTGAACAGCACATTTAAATTAGCTTCAAGCAATTACAAATAATAGTTATGAATGAGTACACTAAAGTGTAGACAATTACAAAATAATTATATTTTATATATAAAACTGAACTTAGACTTTTTTTAAAAGCAGTGCTTTACTTTAAGATTCTGTATATTACCACAATATTGTATTTATAAAACTGTAATTATTTTCATGTGTGGTAGCAATTAGTTCCATGATTCTCACTATATTCAGCAGATACATAATGACAGCAGTAACAATCCATTAGGGCTCCGGTTCTGTACTTTTTATCAGGGCTCTGCGCTCTTGCATATATTTTCGAGGGGAATCTTCTCAAAACTATAGATAAAATTGCTTCAGAATCCAATGCTCCCAAATATTAAGGCAAGATCACAGATGTGTCATATAGATATGTTGTATTCCAAACAGAATTCAATGCACACATCGTCACTGCATTACAGATTTGCCTTGATGTTCTGGAGGAATCGGCTCCTGTTTGTACTTTTTGTGGGTTGCTTTATTTTAATAACCACATCATTCCAGGCATCAGTACATTGATAAGATCTAATTGTGGTTATTTGCACCTCAGCATAAGTAGTAATACTGAAAACAAACAGAAATAGACAGGAAGTGGCAATTTTGCAAAGTGAGTGCAGTGCTGATGATAATTCAGTGAAATGGTTTCTGTGGATATTTGTGGAATTGAAAATATACAGGACTAATGATAAATCAAAAAAAGCAACAGTCGATAAATTTTCATGCAAAACACATCAACAGAAAGTTCTGTGTTAATCAGTAACCTGACAGTGTCACTGCACCACCAGTGCAGTTTCTGCTCCGTTGTTAGTTTGAGCAAATGAAAACCACATTTGTTGCGTGACAAGTTGAAACAAGTTTATCATCTGCACTGTGGGTAGTGTTTCAATAACAAAAATTAGTAGCTGTAAATGGAAAAAACAATTCATTCCTTTTAACAATTAATTCTATATGGTGTAAAGTCTAAAATGGGCTTGAACCCCATGCACTTTTTGCACAAAGTTGCTCGATTCAAACTGTTCTTTTAAATTGTGTAAGAACCTAATTCTATTCAAATGAATTAAAGATCAATGGATTAATTTCATTTTATAACATCCAAGCAAATTGTTGTGAACTAGTTAAAGGTGCTGATGAATTCAAATTTAACCAGAGGCATCCAAGCAATCCAGAACAACTCAGCTTCTTGCACTATCTGATCTTGCCCCTCTCGAAATGGCAAATACGTTTACCCAAAAATTTGGGACTGACCATCAGATCTTGCTCCTGAACCCTCGCTGATTTAGCACAGGAAATTAAGTGTCGGCCAGTCAGTTAGCAGTCACCTAACAAGAAGGCTAGACAATTAGACCTGGGAAGGGGGATCTCTGTGCCCAATTGAATATGTAGGATGGCATGATCGGTGTGAGTGGAGTTAGGTTTCAAACTAGAATTTCATCACTGACACCCATTCAAAAGCATGTCGGCATTGGGTTAGTGTCAATGTCACTAGAAATTCACATCTGTTGACAACACTGCTTGAAGGAAGCAGCATCCACTATAGCACTGGAGCAGCAGTAGGCTCATCATGTATTTTTCATTTTGGGGACCACTGTGCCTGTAGTATCTCATTCAGGACCCTTCTCTGGAGGAAATAATATCATACCACACCTGTTCTGTTCCCCATCTCAGTAATAAGATCAGGAAAAGACCTGTATTCTACTCTTTAACTCTGCCTGCCTCTCCGCAGGCGTTGAAAGACTATTTCTATTTCCTATCCTCACTACCTATTGTAGCTGCCATGCCACATGGTGAGGCTCAGACTGGGACAGCCCCATGGTTTAATGAAGACTTGCTGCTGCTCCTCAGACTCAATGTCAGAGAAAGTGTCTTCGCTCATTAGATCACATTCTACCAGGTACTCTTCTCTCTACAACACAGGCTGCATATGACAGAGCAGACCATGAGACAAGAACCAGAGAACATGGCACATTGATACCTTTTTTTGAGCAAACCAGTGGTCTGTCCTGGTAGATGCGTGTGTCTCATTGTACTGCATCTCAGCCTCTGTATGCATCTCTTCAGCACGTATGTCTTTGTTTCCATGAAGCCACTCCCCTAATGGAACTAGTGAACAGAATATCTGTGGCATACGGGAGCACCCAAGCTATCATCATAGCTCTCAGGATAGTAGAAACACATCTGCCTGATTCTTTGTCGATGGTCATGCACAACTTGAGCATTGATGAAATGAAAACATTTTACAATTTACAAATGCTCTTGGCTGGTCTGATGCAGCTTTGATGGACACATGCATGCAATCTACCATGGATTGAACTTCAGGAATTCAGCAACGTGCATCAAACCTCTGGCTCTTTCTCATTCCATTAACATCATCAGTAGTAAAGATGTTGCTGTGTGACTACCATTATTGAATGATGAACTGCAGTTTGAGATGTGCCGCAAACATTTCCAGCTAGTTATTGGAATGACGTCAATGCATAAAAGCTCAGGCTGCACACACCTTCAGAGTGACAAGCCACCAATGCAGTTTGCCTGATCTCCCAAAGAACCAATTCACAAAGAGAGCTCACTGTCTCAATGGAGAGATGCAATCTGTGAATATATTGGCTTTCTGCATCCTCCACCTGTAGACCCTATGCATAGTCTGCTCCTATTAGGATGACAGCTGTAGTTACCTGTTGTATTCTGGCACTTACTCAACACCAGGTCCCTGTCACAGTGAAGGAACCACCTTCAGAGTGCACAATCACCAGCGTGACAGTGATCACTTGCATCTCTACTGGAGTCATCAGTATATTGAAGCCTTCTTCATTTCAATTTCTTGTTTGTAACATCATCCTCTAAAAACTGAGGGGAAAAAAAGTTTACTACCAGCCAAGCACTGTCACTTTCAGCTGCAGACTCAGCTGTTACGTGTCGTGTTTGGTTGTTTGCTAGCCTTTCTATCTGCTCTTCTACTGCCTCTTCAGACCTGACATAAATCACACAAAATTTTCTTTTCCATGTGGTTAACTAAAGTTGCAGTGATTTGCTTCTTTAACTGGCTATCTCCAGTCAGGAAGGTCTCTGCCCGCTGATTGTGTTTTCGAAATGGTTTCTGATTGTAGCACCTACTTGCCTTCTGTCCTGTCGGTAACTATCAGGATGACATCGATTGTCACTCTGACAGGGTAAAGTCCTATTTTGTGCAAGAACAGGAAGGAAGAAGTGACCTGCATGACTGTAGGTGGCCCATTTGATAGAAGGTGACCCCTCCATCCAATTGGAGGTGGCCTGCAAAGCTGGAACTGGCCCGCCTGACTGGAGGTGACCTGCCTGACTGAATATTCGGTAAATGGGGGTGGAATAGGAGCCTAAACGCAAGCCTGAGAGGCCAGTATCTACATCAGATCTATTTCTGACATTGGCACCATGGTATAGACAGCCTCTACAGCTGAAAGTTCCATATATAAATAAAGAGGTTGTGTTATATGTGGCCAAACCCTAATGTTTGCGTGATCCTGGGACCACCACACATCATCATGATATGGAAATAGCCCTGTAAACATCAGGAACACCTCAGTGAAGGATGGGAGTAAAAAAGGAAAGAAGTAAATCAAACAATACCGTGCTACCTCATTTCAAGGGAGGAAACGCAATCCCAACTTAAATCCATCCCATTTCCCCCTCTACCCGTGACAATATTCTGAAATAAAATATATTAGGTTCCCAGAATAAAATGCTGAGGAAAACCTTATTGTAGCAGAAAACACCCTGAAACAGAAAATAATCATTTGTACCTATATTATGCTGAAACTAATTGCATCAAAACAATATTTTCCACTTTACCGACTGCTAATACCAGTGTTTAATCAGTTATAAATCTCCTTTCAAGTTTAAATGCTGGTATTGATTTTATAGTGATACATAGCTAATAGACAAGAATAGTAGACCTTAATATTAACTTTAACTAAAGACTACAAACTTATCTCTGACTTATTGAGTACATGTATGTGGCCTTTCTCACTGCACTATATTTGAGTCACGCTGGTGTCCTACTATGGAAATGTGGAAGACTTCAGTAATGCATTTAAATCTGGTTCCCATCATGAAAATGGGAGCCTGATTGAAAGTTAACATTTCCAGTGCATCTTTACAGGGCTCGGGAAACACAGCAGTAAAAGGCATTTGGGAACTGCTGGTTTAAGAAGGTACCTTTTGTTACACTCCATGTGCATCAAGACTAGTAGAAGTACTTTCCCCAGTGTTTAACAGAAGCATTTGGCTTTCCTGCATCCATCACCACCTCTCTTGCACCTTGTCATAAATACAAGCGTTCCCTATCCCAAGTACTAATGTTCATTCCATATCGCCAACACGACCTTCTCCCTGTCAATTTTCATTCTCTCTACTTACCTGATTACTGCTATCTTCTTATCATCCCCAAACCTCGATCACAATGTTACCTCCGATAGTCCCCATTTGCAGCCTTCTTTTACTTGTTTGTGCACAGCTTCCTAATTTGGTGAAGTTATGACTGTTCCATTACAAATACTATCATAAATAGTGCCATTTTATTAATAAGTTAATTCTAATATGTAACTGACACTTTTTCACCAAAGAGGAATTCAGTTGACCGAAAAGACTAGAGCAATTTTTACTCCAGTCATGTGGCTTTAAAATGTAGAGAAGTGTCTGAAGATGGTGCAGAAGCTAAACAGGTGAATTTATCTTGAGAATCAGCAGTACGGCAGGTGATGGCATTTCTAGTGATAACCTTTTCAAGCTGGATGTGCTAGAACTACCATGCAACAGATTTAATGTCTGTTTGGGATACTAAAAATAATGCAGATAAATGACAAGCTGTGAAATTATATTTATCTCATACAATAGTCCCGAAAATATGAAATGATAACTCTTTTAATAATATTTTATAGTAACGACGAGATTGTTATTGCCATTGAAAAGATAGATTTTTAGTGCTACTTCTGGGACATTTTCAGAAGTTTGATTTCACGGTTAATAATAAATAATACTAAAGGAGTTATATTAAATTAGGTGAGGTTCAACCCTCATGGAAAATGTAATGACTTTGACAAGAACCAAAATATTGTTACCATCTTCAAAAAATGCCACAAATTCCTGAACACAAAATAATTCAGATTCTAATGATACAACCCACAGAAAGTACATATAAGAGGATAGTCCTGGTATAGAGTACGAAAAAACAGTCAGGTCGCAAGAGTAGCCCTTTAATTAATATATTTAAGGAAAAAGATGCACAAAACATAGCCATTAGAACAAACATTATACCTAGCACCACTGATTAAAAAAATTACATTCTGTGCATTAGCAACAAATAAATATGCAAACTTAACAGGCAAACATTTTCAGTCGCTTTTAGTCATTAGCTGCTGTCTCAAACACAAATACGTGTACACACTTAGACTCATTCAAGCACACACAGGTACAAGAACACATACATGCTCGTGTGTGCATGTGGTACCTACACCCATTCACACACAAAGGCAGTTTTTAGCTAATTTATGATGTAATATAGTGTACAAGAAATCTGACATTTTACAGTTTAAAAAAATCAATAAAAACATTTTTGTATAAGCAATTTGTTGAGATTTCTCTAGTTTTTTGTTTCTCTGTTACTGTACAGTAGTCCCTGATTCACAGATTGGATCTGTAATGAACTGTTGTCAGAATGAGTATTTTGCAAAACAGATGCACTGCTTTTAAATTTCCATTAGAGGGCAGTGTTTCACATTACACTTTTTCTTTTGCGTGATACTTTGACAGTTGATTGCTTTGTTGGTTGTACAAAATGCAATATAAAAAGTAACGAATATATACATATATCTAGCAAAACACCGTGATAAGAAAATAAATGCATCAGAACACAAATGACCAGAATGAAAAAAAATTCGGAAACTAACAAAAGACATAAATAATATTTTTTTTTAGTTATTTGTCATTCAAGCACAAATAGAAGTCACTTATAAAAAAGTGTTCTCAACTTTTTTCTAGAACCTACATATGGAAATAATTTTATAAACCTCTCCCAGAAAGTAATTTCTTCAAATATAATAAGGTTTGCATAATTAAAATAACTAAAAAGAACTTAAATTAAAAACAATAAATAATAATATTGTATAAAATAACATAATCACACATTTTTACATCAAATTATATTTTTAAAAAACTGGTGAAAAAGGAAAGTATCTGAAGTCAGTGCAGTGATCTAGATGCCGTCATCCCTTCCAAATTGCTTTAAAAGTGTCAATGTCCCAGCATAAGACCTACATGGGCTGGATAGGAAAACTATTAAGAATCAATACTGCACAACATTCTTCTTTAAATTTCGTTCATGATGAACACAATGTGGAAGTGCTGGTGTTGGACTGGAGTGGACAAAGTCAGAAGTCAGACGACTCCAGGTTATAGTCCAATAGGTCTTTTTTGGAATTACACAAGCTTTTGGAGCACAGCCCCTTCATTAGGTGCAGTGAGAGAGCAGGGCACACACAGACACCGAGTTTATAGGCAGAGAGATCAATGGCACAGAGATCAAAAGACTGGTGTGAGTGGACTGTCAGATGATAGTCTCTGCAGGTGACCAAGAGTGTTAGACAGTGTGTAAAGTGTTTATAAAGTCAGTGTCAGTGCTGTACTGTCAGGGCAATCAGGCAAAGCCATAGGAATATACAAAAGGTGACATCCCAGGCCAGACACTCCATTATAGGTTTGTTCTAGGTTCTAGCTTTGTTCAGAATCTATTTCAGAGTTTTAACATGGAATAAGACTGGTTTTATTCCGAAAGCTGGAATTTATAAAATGCCACACTGACTGACTGTGACTACAAATTGTGTGTTTTTTGAACAAAATGGAACGTATCTGCAAATAAAAATGAAATGATTCAGCCCATTGATCCATATGTGTGTATGTGTGTGTTTGTGTTGTGTGTGTGTGTGCATGTGTGCTTGAGAGAGTGTGTGTGAATGTTGGAGAGTATATGTGTGTGAGTGTGTGTGTGTGTGTGAGAGTGTGTGTGAGAGGGGGTTTGTGTGAGTGTGTTTTTTTAGAAAGAGCATGTGTGTGTAAAATGTGTGTGCATGAGGGTGTGTGTGTGAGAGTGTGTGTGTCAGCCTGTGCACGTGAGTGTGTGTATGTGTGTGTGAGTGTGTGGGTGAGCGTGTGTGTGAGAGTGTGTGTGTGTGAGACCGAGTGTAATAAGTAATTAAAAACTGTATAAATCAATTAAGGTAGAGAGATCATAACAAGTTATCAAGGCAATGCTGCAAAAACAAGAAAGTAAGGAACATTTTACAGATACAGAAGTGTGGTGGGGGTCACCTGTAGCGCAACGTGAACCCAAAATCACAGTTTAGGCCATTTTCATGGGTATAAAACTTGGTTTTCAGTCTCTGCTCAGCAATTCTGCGTTGCTGTGTCTGCCTTGGAGGACTCTTCCCCGAAGATTGGTAGCTGAATGTCCTTGACCGCTGAAGTGTTCCCCGACTGGGAGGAAACATTCCTCTCTGGCGATAGTTGCACGGTATCCATTCATCCGCAGTTGTAGCGTCTGCATGGTCTCGCCAATATACCATGCCTCGGGGCATCCTTGCCTGCAGTGTATGAGCTAGACAATGTTGGTTGAGTCACATGAGTCTCTGCCATATCTACACATGTGACTCGGCCAATGTTATCTATCTCGTACGCTGCGGGCAAGGATGCCCCGAGGCATGGTATATTGACGAGACCACGCTGACGCTACAACAACAGATGAATGGACACCATGCAACAATCTCCAGACAGGATTCCCTCCTCATCAGGGAACACTTCAGCAGTCAAGGGCATTCAGCTTCCGATCTTCGGGTAAGAGTCCTCCAAGGCAGCCTCCGAGATACACAGCAACAAAGAATTGCTGAGCAGAAACTGAAAGCCAAGTTTCATATCCATGAAGATGGCCTCAACCATGATCTTGGGTTCATGTCGTGCTACAGCACCACACGGTTCTACATCTGCAAAATCTTCCTTACTTTCTTTTTCTTACTGCATCACCTTGATAAATTGTTATGATCTCTCTACCTTAATTAGTTTGTACAGTTTTGAATTACTTATTACGCTCACTCACACACACGCACACATACGCTCTCACATACACACTCTTGCACACTCTCAAACACGCACAGTCTTACACACACACACTCTTTCAAACACACACACACACACTCTTTGACACATGCACATGCTCACACACACTCTCACACAAACACACACAGTCGCACAGACCCTCTCTCGCACACTCTCTCTCACACACACTCGCACACACATTCTCACACAAATATACTCTCTCTCACACACAAACACACTCCCTCTCAAACACACACACAGACACACACACAGACACACACACACATAAATCTATGGGGTGAATCATTTCATTTTTATTTGTAGATACATTCTATTTTGTTCAAAAATCACACAATTTGTAGTCACAGTCAGTCAGTGTGGTATCTTATAAATTCCAACTTTCAGAATGAAACTATCCCAATTCCAGATTAAAACTCTGAACAAAGATTCTGAACAAAGCCTCACACCTCCAACTCAGTGTCTAACCTGAGTGTCACCTTTTGTATATTCCTATGGCTCTGCCTCCTGATTGTCATGACAGCACAGCACCGACACTGACTTTATAAACATTTTACACACAGTCTAACACTCTCGGTCACCTGCAGAGACCTATCACCTGGCACTTCACTCACACCAGTTGTATGATCTTTTGATCTCTGTGCCCTTGATCTCTCTGCCTATAAACTGTCTTAGCATTTCCTAAGACAGGCAGTGTCTGTGTGTGCCCTGCTCTCTCACTGCATTTGACAAAGGGGCTGCATTCTGAAAGCTTGTGTGATTCCAAATAAACCTGTTGGACTATAACCTGGTGTCGTGTGACTTCTGACTTCATGATGAACACTGTTGAAGATATTTTAAACATACTCTGAAGACAAGCATCTGAATGCTGACATATGAAAGTCTAATCAGTCTGTAATTCCAAACTCTGATATTTTAGTTGGGGTGTGAAACCAATTTATTTCTAATGGGTTAACACCTCTGCTGAAATAGCAGAGTGAAGCATTTAGACGAACATGTTAAGTGCTCATATGCTATCACCGCATAATTTCAAGACTGCTTATTTGTAATTAATATGAAAGTTATATTACAGAAATCAACCTCTAATTTGATTTCAAAAGGGTCCATAACTGCAACATCATCATTGAGCATTAGTAATAGCAGTGTTCTATTATGTTTTCTAGCTTTTGTTTATGATACCTTCAAGTTGTGCCCGTAAAGGAAGGATAGTGATTTGTGTTTTGAAGTGACTGTAGTAAAATGGTCTTAGCATTTCCTAAGACAGGCCAGCATTTCACACGCGATAAATACTTGAAGCTGAAGTGCACTGTTTTTGAATAAAAAAAATGTCATTAGCCTGGCATGGACAACTTTCACACCTGGATACCCTTTACCGCTTGTTTTATGCTTTCCAGAAGGGCCTTGCTCTCTGGGGTGTAATTCCTCTCCAAACTGCTGTACATGTCAGTCAATGTGCTCACATACAAATCAAAATTCTGTTCGCTGATTGGCTCCTAAATGGAAAATTCACATTTAATACAATTAATATGCAATTCATATTTAACAGTATCATACAAAAATAAAAACAAGTCCAAACTGCTTAAAAAGAATAAAAGTTAATGCCAGAATGGACAGTGAAATGTGGTATTTGGCAAAAAATCTAAATTTCTGTTAGCTTATATGAGTACACCTAATCTAATACAGCATCATGGAAACTCTTAACATAAAAGACAATTAGACATTTCATAGCAATTATTTCTGCAGCTCATAAGGCAAAGGTCTAGGCCCAAAACGTCAGCCTTCCTGCTCCTCTGATGCTGCTTGGCCTGCTGTGCTCATCGAGCTCTACACCTTGTTATCTCAGATTCTCCAGCATCTGCAGTTCCTACTATCTCTGAATCCTTTTCTCAGAGTTTGCCTCCCTTTGTTGCTTGCTCTTTGCACTTCTCTTAATTGTGAATGGAACTCTATTTGCTGAACTGTGAATATTACTTTTGTTGCTTTTGTCTAAATGTTTTAAGTGGGAAATTAGTAGAATCCCTCCCTGAGCCAGCAGAAATTTGCAGCAAGGTCATTTGCATCTCCTGCCTCATTTCGCTGAGCCATTGTCAATTTACTGCTGAAGTTACAAAAGGAAATCGTGCAAATTACGTAAGAAATTCGGGACCATTTTCTGTCAGATTTTACTAGTTTCCTTGATTGGCTAACATCCATCAGAACCTTTCCGGTGTGGTCCTCTCTGCTCTACTGCTATAGAATCTCCAGAAATTAAATCAACAAAGCAGAAGCAGCTCTGAGACAGATGTCAACCGATGTCTTCTGAAGTTAGTACAAAGTCCTCCCACGTCTACTAAGAAGAGACTCAACAGAAAACACAAAAACCTCTGGTTTATAAGAAATAGATAAATAGATATTGAGATTGCGATGCTCATCAGACTTCAATTACTAGTTTTAAGGAACATGCTTACTAGCAGGGCGGGAAGATTTCCCTTACATTGTAGCTGTGACTTTATCTTAAACCAGCCTTCAAAAATAGATTGAGAATCTTTTTGCACTTAGTTCACTCAATACCCTGTAAAACTTCCCATTTAACATTACAATGGGCAATCCTACAATATCATAGAATCCCTACAGTGTGGAAACAGGCCCTTTGGCCCAACAAGTCCACACCGACCCTAAGAGCATCCCACCCAGACCCATCCCCCAAATCTACACATCCCTGAACACTACGGGCAATTTAGCATAGCCAATCCACCTAGCCTGCACATTTTTGGACTGTGGGAGGAAACTGGAGCACCTGAACAAACCCACACAGACATGGGGAGAATGTGCAAACTCCACACAGACAGTCACCCGAGGGTGGAATCGAACCCGGGTCCCTAGCGCCGTGAGGCAGCAGTGCTTACCACTGAGCTACCGTACTTCAGGATACTGCTGTTAAGATGGAAACCTGCAACCTCACTGTGTTGATTTCACTTTATTTTTCTATCTGCTATTTGTATCCGTTGGACCACAAGAAGGAAGTCATAAAAATATTGAAAGGTCATTGATCTGAAACGTAACACTTTCACTCTTCACAGTTGTGTATTTCCAGCAGCATCTATTTTAATTGCTGACTGTCAGCATTCACAGTATTCTGCTTTTGCAATCAAAAGAGGTGCTTGTTCATGACCTATTTGCAACCTTTGATACAATTTATCAGGCTATCGTCTTCCAATGCCTCTCCTGCACCTTTTAGCTGAGTCTCACTACACTTCTTTGAGTAATCTAACTTATTTATTCACAGCCAAATAATCACATTGTGGATTCACTTCCTATTAGTGATCTTAATGTATTCAATGCCTGACACAATCTCTGTCCCCTGGTTAATGACTTCATCCTGTATCTGGCAATGAACTGAGGCTGAAGCAAACTGTTTGCAACCTTGATCTCATGCTGAACCCGAAGTAAGCTCTGACCACATTTTCACTCCATCACCAAGTATACTGACAGCCACTTTTGTCATGGCACCTGACTCCACCCCTGCCTCAGTTCATAAGCTGCTGAAATTCTCAGTCATGTCTTTGCTATTTTACGTCTTATTCACAACACCCCTACACACTGTAAAACAACGCCTCCCAGATAAGCAAGATCTTCATTTTAAAATTCTCTTTGTTTTCAAATCCTTCCATTGCTTCACTTCTCCTTATCATTATAAACTTCTTCTGCCTAATAACACTCTAAAATTTTTGACTCTTCCAATTCTTCCCTCCGACAGGTCCTGAATTTTTTTCCTTCATTGACAGGCATCCCTTTAACTAAATGCACAAAATTTTGGAATCTCTTTTCTAATCCTCTTTGCCTCTCCACTGCTATTTCTCAATTTAGGTTGGCTCTTTAAGCCTATTTTTTTGACCACACATTTTGACATCTACCCTAATAGCCCTTCATTTGGTATGATGTCAAATTTTGTTTGTTAACACTCCTGTCATGTTTCACTAAATAGGAGATGTTATATAAATGCAGGTTATTGTTGTTCCGTATCTCCAATCCCTTTTCCATACATGAGTAGTCACCCACAGAAGGCAGGCTTTGTTTATGCTACAATGAGAGTCAGTGACAGGAATACAGCACCTTTTCTGCTAATGCTACACTATCAGGATAAACACTAAACCTCTCTAGTAACTACCTACTGCAGCAATCGGAATTTTGTAACCTTCTTATACAAGTATTTATGTCAAGTATATCAAAACCTATCAATACTCCCAGAGGGAAATGTGTTCACCATTCATTTTACATGACCTAACTTTACTCTTAATTGACTTGAAAGCATCTATAATGTTACCATTGAAAATTAGCCAGGGTGTATAATGGGTGGCCAATGCATCATCATTCACTGCCTAAAATTAAAGTAAGACTTCATGTTTTACATCACTTAAACTAACAAGTGTTTTATAAAATAATCAATGTAGAGCACACATTTAATTCTCTAAATACTAAAGTATAAAACATCAGTTGCACATACTAATTCAATGAAATATTCATACAACACCAACCACTATTAAATAAGAGTATTATTTATTTTATATTCATTATCATGTTTTTAATAAATTTTACCTTGAGTTTGGTTTGCATCTTATCAGTTAGTTAAATTGTAAGGTTATATGGTAAAATATGACACAAACTTTCCCTAATTTAAATGTTTTTTGACCATTTTACATTCTATCAGATTAAAAATACAATCCTGTTTGCACCACAGACCTGTTCATTTTTCATTTATAATATGAACAACGAAAAGTCTTTATTGTCCTTATTTCTGCTTTCCAGTTGCAATATTTTGCTTTTCTTTCCATTTTGTTGATTACAAGGCACACTACATTTAATATCAACCAGTGATATTTTGTATATAAAAATGTGATGAAAAAAATCTGTCAACACTCCCAGAGGGAAATGGCTTCATCATTCATTTTACACGATCTAACAGTATTCTTAATTGGCTTTAAAACCCCTACAATGTTGATTAATTGACTTTCTTCTGGTTTCTAAAATGCCCTTCACTCCCACCTTAACTGGAAACCTATAAATTTCTTATGGCATTGACATTGGGAGGATGGACTAACTATCTTCCTTCAGATGATTTAGGTAAAAGTACAAGTGCGAGTACAAAATAAGACTCACTTTTCATTTTATTTATGATTATGCACAGAAGAAAACCAACCATCAAAATGTTTGCCTGTCGTATTGCTCTAGTTCTCCATCTCTTTGTGGACCTCAAAGACGCTTTGTATTTTCACTTTCTAACATAGTGAAGGATTTGAATTTGCCTGCACAATGAGTGGGAGGCACAATATTTCCAATATCTCCCTTTCCCCCGATTCCTGAAACACTCTTGCACAGTTTCAAGCAACTACCTCAAAAAGATTATTGGCAGAGGATGGAAGTGTCCTGATCTCTGTCTTAATGGATGCAGAGAAACTTAAAGGGAGGAGGGAATATGTCAAAAAAAACAAAATAGAAGCATGATATCACACTGTTCTTTAATTTTATTCCATCAGCAGCACTCAAAAGTTAACATGGCTGTGCCAGCAGTATACATGAAAAAAATCTATCATTTATTTTGCTTTTAACTTGACAGGGAAAAATGAGCGGCAGATATATACTTTAAGAATTCTGAAATGCCACAATGACATCACAAAGCATATCAGTTAAAAAATTGTATTAAGGGATTGTAAATATTCACATTTTCGTAGTCATTATGCTGTTCAAAAATGTTTTATTTTCAGTTACTTATTTGATACCTTACCATTTGTGGGAGTTGGATGTCAGCGAGGCTGTTAATAAGGGCCTGACTCAGACCAGCTAACTCCTTTAACAAACTCTCATTGTGCTGCTCAATTAGTTTATTCTCCTCCTCAATTGTTTTCAAATTGCTCTCCATGGAAGTAATCTAAAAATTTAGAAATAATTTTTCTTTAATTACATAATGGGCGGTTTACAATTTTCACAGAAATACACCGTTGATTTATTACTGACAATGTAGCACTAAGATTCTTGCAGTAACTAGCCTACAGAATTAGGTTGTATGTCATGTTGAGTTTATTGGTGTGGGTTTCAGTTAAATCATAAAGGTGTAGTATTTATCCAACACTTTAGAATAATAAATTGGAAAACAGATTCAAATATTTAAAGATGGGAAGCAAGGTTGTACCATTGATTTGGCTAAGAGAAAATAGATGATCTTGTGTAGCAAATCAATTTCTTCAAAGAAACAATTACTAACTGTCCTGTAAAAATTACATCAAACAGTTCTGGTTTAGATTCAGCCCTAGCGCTAGTTAGTTTTACCTGTGTTTGAAGCTTTATCATATCTGCTTCCATTTTTAAGTTTGATTCATTCAGCTCCTTAATCTCATCATCCAAATGATTGATCTCCTCATCATTTTCAGCTCCTATAGGAAACAAAGGCTTGCTATTTACCGATATAGAATATACCTATAGATGGCGCAACAATCTATTGAAAGGATGTGTTACTGGAGCTCACTTGTTACGTATAGCTTGAGTACTGTGAACTGCATGTTTAGTCCTAATTTCATTCATGTTTGTGGGGAAGGTCCCTCAATGTGCATCTGTTAATTTCCTACAAATCACAGGAATGTTTATTCTCTGCTAGGACAAGGAGGATTGCCCAATTCTCTCCCCCTATCCCAGTCCACTAATATTAACCCCCAAAAAGAAATAAAAAGCCCCATTTGTATGAAAGCCAAAATAATAAGCAACATTTTGTTCTTTCTTCAGGGTCCAGACTGAAATAGAGATCTAAATCTCCCAGTACATCCTGTCACCATTGTTTACCAAGTCTGAGTCTTTATACCCATCATATCAATGAATAAAGTTCTGATCAACCAAGAAGTTCAAAGAAAGAGCAAATTCCTGGATTGGAATCTCCACCTTGACTGTACCAACAACCCTTTTTTTGATTGTATCTTTGAATTCCTCTGTTCCGTTATCTCCCTTTATTTTGTCGACCCACATAATTGACAAATCTTTTAAGTTACTCTCCTAGTATTTCCTTCTTTGACTACCAAATTGTTTTTACTCCTTGGGAAATTTTCCTATTTTTAAATCATTAACTAAATGCAAGTTGTTGTTGTAATATTACATCCACCTTAAGGTAGTCTTGAGGTTCAATGGAGTATCTCTGCCTCTGGGTCAGAAGCTTTGGGTTTGAGTCCCATACTTATTGGACAAGGAAGATGGACTCATAATGTGGCCAAGCAGATCTGTATGATAGAATGAACTTTGGAGCCTCTACAATCACTACTATTACTACAATATGCAAGTATTATTATATGTTGCCACAGTAACTTGAAATCCCTGACTGAACTGTAACAAATTATCACCCAATTGTGTTATTGGTGTGAGAAGGAAAACAGAGGAGATGATAACTGCGAGATGTTGCATTTTGGTACAACAAACAAACAATTAATAATTATAATCGTAATTATACAATTAATGGTAGGGCCTTGGGTAGTGTCATAGAACAGAAGGGCCTACGGGTTCAGGCACATAATTCTTTGAAGTTTATATCATATATAGAGGGGATGGTTAGAAACACGTTTAGCACGCTTGCTTTCATTGCTCACTCCTTTGAGAATAGGAGTTTGGATGTCATTTTGAGGTTGTACAGGTCATTAGTGAGGCTTCTTCTGGAATATTGCGTCCAGTTCTGGTCACTCAGTTATAGGAAGGATATTATTAAGCTGGAAAGGGATCAGAAGAGATTTACCAGGATGCTGCCAGGTATGGAAGGTTTGAGATATAAACAAAGGCTGGATAGGCTGGGACTATTTTCACTGGAGCATAGGAGGTTGAGAGGTGACCTCATAGAAGTTTATAAAATAATGAGAGGTATAGATAGAGTTAATAGCAGTTGTCTTTTTCTTAGGATGGGAAATTTCAAGACTAGGGAGCACATTTTTACAGTGAGAAGAGACAGATTTAAAAAAGACATTAGGGGCAATTTTATTTACACAGAGGGTGGTTCACGTGTGGAAAGAACTTCCTGAGGAAGTGGTGGATGGGGGTACAATTACAATGCTCAAAAGACATTTGTTAAGTACATGAATAAGAAAGGTTTGAAGGGATATGGGTCAGGACCAGGCAGATGGGACTAGTTTAGTTTAGGATTACATTTGGCATGGTCTACTTGGACCGAAGGGTCTGTTTCTGTGTTTTGTGACTCTATGACTATGACAGGTAGAACCGAATCAAAAGAGTTAAGGACTGGAATTAGATTTGTATTTTTGAGATTGGTTAAGAAAAAAAAAGTCATGAATTTAAAGCAGAAAATGGTAAAATTGATATTATAAGAAAACAAACATCAAGTCCTGACATTGGAAAATACAGACAATTTAATCAGAGAAGAGTTGATAAATGAAGGGTCTAGATAAGAATGGGATACAGGGCGTGAACCTGAGATAATGTGGTGTTTCTCCTTGACCTAAACAAATACTTTAGATATTTTCCTCATCAACCTATTCATGGATGTTATTACACACCTCTGGAGCACGGAACACTTAAACCCAAGCCTACTGGCCCACAAAAATACTCATTAATTGAATGCAAGCTCCATGAGTTGCCATGGTATGATTTGAATCGGCGTCCCCAGAGCATTAGCCTGGTCACTGGATCACAAGTCCAGGACCATTACTACTGCACCTTCTTCTCCTCCACCTGATCATGTTTTACAATGGGCATTTGTTCTTACCTCTACTTGCCCTGAGCTTGATGGTCATCAATTCATCACCTGACAGTTTGCCTTTCTTCAGTGCGAGGGAAGCTCGGGGACAGCCTGACAAACTGAAAACACAAAAATGTAATGAAAAGTAAACAACTTGGACTTTAAAGAAACAAATTCAGTTAAGTGGAACTGCCTAAGAAGCTGGACAAATGGAAATTCACATACTGAGTACTGCACTGCAGATAAGCAAGCACATTTGAATGAAGCAGTATTACAATCAAGGGACACAAGCCTTTCATCTGTGGGTGTCAATAATTTTGACCACAAATCAATTTAGAGTCACTTAAACTTAAAAATTACCATTTGTAGAAGAAAAAGTGATTGGTTGATGCATTACTGCTGCTTTGAGAGATACACTAACCCATTTACTTGATGAAAAATGAACAGAAGAATATCATAGAAATACATTAAAACTCATCTGCTACCATTGGTGACTGTGACGTCTAGTCTTTAAACATATGACATTAAAACATGAAGTAAGTATGTTTGCAATCTATATATGAACAAATTAGACGTGTTTAAAATTGTTTAATGTTATCCAGGCTGCAACCTGACCTTACACATAATTACTACGTAACCATTTTTATTTCTTCATTCGTGAAATGTGATCATTGTTGGTGAAATCAGCAATTTTTGCCCAGCCATAATTGATCTTGAAAATTTGGTGGAATGTCCTCCTAATGTTTATTGTTTGATTGTCCACCACTAATCAGAACTACACCTAAAGTCACCATAGTACCAGAGGATCCTAAAGTTGCTCTCATTAAACAGTGGTGAATTTAACCTGATGGTCACCACACTTCAGGCAAGGGGTGAGGTTGAGAAGGCAGGACCTTCATGAGGGCCTTAGTCAGAATGGGTATTGAACACATGCTGTTGTCTTCACACTGTATTGTAAACAAGTGTCCAGCCAACCTGAGATAATGGACAGCATGGTGGCTCAGTGATTAGCACTACTGCCTTGCCACAGCAGAGACCCCAGTTTGATTCCACCCTTGGGCGACTGGCTGTGTGGAGTTTATACATGCTCTCCATGTCTGCATGGGTTTCCTCCAGGAGCTCCGGCTTCTTCCTACAGTCCAAAGATGTAAGGTGGATTGGCCGTACTAAATTGCCCATTGTGTCTAACATTGTACAGATTAGGTGGCTTAGCCATGCTAAATGCAGGGTGACAGAGTGGGTCTGTCTGAGATGCTTTTCAGAGGGTCAGTATTGACTCGATGGGCTGAATAGCTTGATTGCACACTGTAGGGACTCTATTATAACTGACTTAGAGGGTTTGTTTATTTTCTCTTTTTAAAATCTCTGGCCTTATCTGCTGAAGCATTGCCACATTTGTATATTCCTTTCACATTCTGGTAATCATTAACCTCAGAGTACAAAGGGTCCTTGATCAGATGGGCGAATGGGCCGAGAATTGGCAGATGGAATTTAATTTAGTTAAATGTGAGGTGCTGCATTTTGGCAGGGCAAATCAGGGCAGGATTTATACACTTAACGGTAAGGTCCTGGGGAGTGTTGCCGACCAAAGAGACCTTGGGTGCACGTTCAATGTTCTTTGAAAGCAGAGTTGCAGGTAGGCAGGGTAGTGAAAGAGGTTCTTTGGTATGTTTGCCTTTATTGTTCAGTGCATTAAGTATAGGAGTTGGGAGGTCATGTTGCGATTGTACAGGACATTGGTCAGGCCACTTTTGGAATACTGCGATAAATTCTGGTGTCCCTGCTATTGGATAGGTGTTGTGAAACTTGAAGGGGTTCAGAAAAGATTTACAAGGGTGTTGCCATGTTTGGAGGATTTGAGCTACAGGGAGGGACTGAATAGGCTGGGGCTATTTTCTCTGGAGCATCGGAGGCTGAGGGGTGACATTATAGAAGTTTATAAAATCGTAAGGGGCATGAATAGGGGAATAGGCAAGGTCTTTTCCCCAGGGTAGGGGAGTCCAGAACTACAGGGCATAGATTTAAGGTGAGAGGGGAAAGATTTAAGAAAGACCTAAGGAGCAACTTTTTCATGCACAGGGTTGTGTGTGTATGGAATGAGCAATGAGAGGAGGTGGTGGGGGCTGGTACAATAACAACATTTAAGGGGCATCTGGATGGCTATATAAATAGGAAAGGTTTAGAGGGATATGGGCCAAACACTGGCAAATGATGTGGAATACCTGGTCAGTATGGATGAGTTAGATGAAAGGTCTGTTTCCATGTTGTCCACCTCTATGACTCTATGACATTACCCATATTTGCTGCCCTGCTTCACCACTTTGTTGTTTTCCTTTTCTTCACTATCTCTCCTTAATTGATTCCTTTCCGTTAATATTCAGAACTAGGCTTGGTAGGACTGCAGCATTTGATTTGATCCTAGGGTTACGCAGTCACTTAGGCCTGTCTACTTCATGATGCTTCTTTAGCTTGACGTCATACTGTGTCATAGCTTCACCAGGGCAGTACCCCATGTTTTTTGGTATGCTTGGTGCTGCTCCTGGTGTACTTTTTTACATTTCCCATTGCACAAAAATGGGTCCCCTTGCTTGATGAGAATGGTGCAGGGATATTCCAGGCTGTAAAGTTATAGATTATTGCAAATATAATATTACTGCTGCTGGTGACCCACAGTACCTTGTGCATGTCCAATTTTGGGATGCTAGAACTATGTAAAATCGATCTCAATTAGCATAGCGGTAGTGCCACATAATACTATCTGAACACAACCTGAATCATGCAGGGACTGGTGTTCCAGTGGGTTGTGTAACTCAGGTGATAGATATCGTTCGAAATTCAATAGTAGGGGGAAGGAATCAACTAAGGAGATGGAAAGGTAAAGGGAAACAACAAAGCAGGGCAGCAATTTGGGCATTGATTACCAGAGCATAAAAGGAAGGGACAGAAGATACAGTGTGGCAGTATTTCAGTGGATAAGGCCAGAGATTGCTAAAATAGTAAATAAACAAACAGGCCTCTATGTGAAGGCACACAGCGTCAGTGACAAAATAGAGAGATTGGTAGTACACATATATGCATGGCTTGATGGGTATTACAAAAACATGGTTGAAGGATGACTGGGATAACACAGTGTGGAGCTGGAGGAACAAAGCAGGCCAGGTAGCATCAGAGGAGCAAGAAAGCTGACAGTCCTGACCTGAAACGTCAACTATCCTGCTCCTCTGATGCTGCCTGGCCTGCTGTGTTCCTCCAGCTCCACACTGTGTTATCTCTGACTCCAACATTGGCAGTTTTTACTGTCTCTGAAGGATGACTGGGGCCTAGTCCCAACTATTAAAGAGTATTTGATATACCAGAATGACAGTAAGTTAGGAAAAGGTGGCAAGGTAGTTCTATTTATTAAAGATGCCATTAGTTCAGTACTGACAGATGACCTCAACTTGAAAGATGAAAATGTAAAATCAGTTTGAGTAGAGATAAGAAATTGGAAAGGTAAGAGGTCACTTATAGGAGTAGCTTATTAGCCGTTTAACAGTAGATTCATTGTAGGACAGGATATATAGGAAGAACTAAATGTGCGAAAAGTACTGCAATGACTGTTAGCAACTTTCATCTACATGTAGATTGGGAGAATCAGATTGGCAAAGGTAGCTGCAAAAATGCATTTATAGAGCATCCTGAGGACAATTTCTCAGAGCATTACCTTCCAGAGCCAAACAAGGAGCAGGTTATTCTAGATCCCTTGCAGTGGCAGAGCTTTACATAGCTATTAAATAACTCAGATTTATCCCAGTCAGAAAAGAAAAAAAGGCACTTTGAAAAAGGTGCATCATCCATGGCTAAATAAAAAAGTTAAGGATAATATTGCATTGAAGTAAACACAATACAAAGTCAAAAGATTGGGCAGTTTTTTTAAGAACCAGAAAATAATGACTAAAAAGATAATAAAGAGGCAGTGGCAAAGTATGAAAGAGAGAGACAGCTAGTTGGCAAAACAAAAACAGCAAACGTTTCTACAAGTGGTGAAAATAGGAAAAGGGTAACTAAAGCTAGTTTTGGTCCTTCTGTGACTGAGCCTGGGAAATTGAAAACAAAGAAATGGCAATGGCTTTGTACAGGAATTTTGTGCTTGTCTTCATGATAGGAGACTTAGGAAACTTCCCAAAAATAACAGAAAATCAAGAGGTGATTGGGAGTGATGACCCTAAACAATCAACTTTATCAGGGAAAAGCTGCTTGGAAAATTATTGAATCTAAAAGCTGATATGTCCCCAGGAGTGGATGACCTGCATTCTGGGCCCTTAAAAGAAGCCATGGCACATATATTAGATGCATTTGTTATAATGTTACAATTGCCTTAAATTCTTAAGGTCCCCAGTTGATTCAAAAAAAGGGAGGCAGAAAACAGGCAACTATGGACCAGTTGACCTAACATTATCACAAGGCAATGGTTTAGAATTGGATACTTAAAAATTATAATGAGGTCAGGCACAGCCAACATGATTTTGAGATAGGGAAATTATGTTTAACTTAATTAAGGGAGATCAGTTGGAAGATGTGGTATCTAGCCTGCAGATCCCAACACCAGAGAGCATACAACAGGCCAGATGTGTAATGTGTGTGAAAATTGTGTTTCTGGGGGGACCTTTGATGGGATTTTACATTGTTTTCCTGTGTAAAGACAAATTGTGTAAAATGTATTTAATGTTTACATCTAGTATTGTGTATGTGTATTATGTACTGTATGTTGTGATTTTCTCTAATCCAGTCTTTTTTCCCTTTCAGAAGACAATGCATTGTCTCTCAAGGGAGGAAATGTGTGTGTTGGGGTTAGGTAATTTGGGGAGTTGGCTTTTGGGTCTTGATGATTTTTGCTCACCCAGAGTGATACTCTAGGGCACACAGTACTGAAGTGCAGACATGTAGCATCAAGCAAAAATCTCCATCATTTGAAATACCGGACAAAACCCTGCGCTTTTTCCAATATCTAAAATATCAGACAAAACTCTGAACTTTTCAAAACTTTTAAAAGGTAAATGGAAGCTGGAATGAGTTCTGTGGAGAATACACAAATACAACTCACAGAACTGAAATGGCTGTCTGGAACCATTATTCAACATGGAAATTCAATTTACACGTCTAAGAGGACAATCAACTAAAACTTACTTTTACACTTCGGGCTACCCCGCACAGACAGTATGCTGACAGTATACAGAGAGTTGACAGCGCCTACAGAGTTACTGGACTTTCAACCTCAATCAAAACCCATTCACATATACTCTAACCATCGGAAAGCCAATTTACTTCAGAAGAAAATATCGAGAATAATTGCCAGCCACAATCTCACTAGAGGGAGCCTTTTTCAATAACAAGTTTCTGCACAAACAGCTTACTCACATGCTTCCAGCCCCAACAAGCAACTTCAGAACCAAAAACCACCAAGGCTGAACTGAGAACCAAGAACAGGAAGCCAGACAAAGGGCCTCATTGGAAGAAAAGGTATCCAAGAGGGAGACTCCAACCAGAGCTTCCAGAACAAGAACGATTAGACACAGCCTATTCCAAACCAAGAGAATTGACGGCATGAACCTTAGCAATTGAGTGCACTTTAATCAAGCTTTCTACGCTTGGAGTTCCATGCACTGACACCACCCACTTTCCCCTCCCTGCCAGCTAGGTCGGAACTTTGGGGTATCAGGAATTTCAGCTCACCAATGAGGAAAACGTAGTTTTAAAGTTTCTGTAATGTTGGTTTTAGGTTTCTAGCTGTGTTTAATCTAGCTAATCATGTCTGTAATAGTATTACGGTCTTCTGTACAGTTGATTGTGTCAATTTCCTGGTCTATTGCATTTACCTGCATTTCTTATATTATAGTTACCTTTCATATTCTAAATAAACACAGAGATACTTTTGCTCTGAAATACCTGTTGACAGCCTTCTTCATTTCACAGTCCCTAAATAAGTCCAGTGTCTAGAACCAGGAATCTGTGGGTGATTCGAACCACTTAAAAATCAGGAAATAATTGATTGCAAACCAGAACCCTACAGGTCTTATTGAAACATCTAAGATCTTGAGAGTAGTGAAATGGGCGGATACCTGAAGGATGTTTCCTTTTGCAGGGGTGACTAAAACTAGAAGACATAGTTTGAGATTAAGAGGTCTCCCTTTTAAGACAGAGATGTGGAGGTTTTTTTTCTATCAGAGGGTTGTTAGGGTGGAAATTTCTTCACCAGGAGGTAGTGGAAGCTGGGTCTTTACATTTATTTAAAGCTGAGTGAGATGGATTTTTGATAGGGAATCAAGCGTTATGTGTGCACACAAGAAAGTAAAGTGGAAACCACATACAGATCAACCATGATCTTACTGATTGATGGACCAGACTTGCAGGGGCAAATTGCATCCTCTTGCTTCTATGTCGCTATATAACATAATGGAGAGCATCCTCAGTATAAAGATGTATCTTTGTAGAAACAAACATCGTACAGTCATCATACTTACTAAACACCATTGATAACTGCATCTGTGACAATTAGACTTGTGAAGATGAGCTCAAGTAAGATTCTCTCTCATAAATATGGGAAGTGTTGGAAAAACAAGAAGGATGAGAATTTAATTAGAATCCACATGAGGTAAGTCATTGCCGAAGACAGTTACTGAAGATGGGGACAGAGCTGTGAAAGCAAGCTTTGGCAAACATCTTATTGTAGGAGGGAAATGGAATGAAATTAAAGTCAACAAGATGAAACAGACAAATGGAGAGCCATTAGAGGAGCAGAATTTCTTCAAGGTAGATATTCTGAAAGAGAAGTGAGTTAATCACTAAAGTTAAAGCAAATACTGCAAAGATACCATTGACTTGAAAGTGCTGGGAAATTTCAGCAGATCTGGCAGCAATTGCGGAGAGCAAAACAGAGATTAATATTTAAAAATAGTTCCAACTGTCTCCGATACACCTCATCCATCTGAGGTGCTCTCTCTGGCCTCTTACCTCCTCTTTCCATTGACAACTGTCAGCGTGACATCAGAAACATGAATTTCTCTAGTCTACTTATGCATCTTAACCTATTTCCCCCTGAACTTGCTGTGGTCTAACTCTGATTTTGTTATCAAACTTGCTGATAAAGATAGTGCTGCTATTATCTGGTATTTACAAATGCTGAGTGCCAACTCTCAGACACTTCATCGTATCTCCCCGGACCATAATCCCACCACTGGACATTAAACCATTGTTGTGAGGATGGTCACTGACTTCATCACCTCTGGAGATCTTGCCTCCACAGTTTCTTACCTTTCAATCCTGAATAATCCACTTCTACCTTCTTCCCAAAATGCACAATCAGGACTGCCCTAGCATCTTGTTCCTGTCCCACCGAACTTGACACTAGAACAAAGAACAAAGAACAAAACAGCACAGGAACAGGCCCTTCAGCCCTCCACGCCTGCGCCGATACATTTTGCCCTTCCATGCTAAGACTGTCTTCACTTACAGGATCCATATCCCTCTATTCCCTTCCTATTCATGTATTTGTCCAGGTGTTTCTTGAATGCTGCTATTACGTCTGTTTCCATCACCTCCTCTGGCAGCATGTTCCAGGCACTCACCATCCTTTGTGTGAAAAACTTGCCTCACACATCTCTTTTAACCTTCCCTGTGTTCCCTGTGTTTTTGACCCCTCCACTCTGGGAAAATGCCTCATACTTTACACTCTATCCATGCCATTCACAATCTTATAAACTTCTATCAGGTCACCCCTCAACTTCCTGCGTTCCAGTGAAAACAAACCCAGTCTATCTAACCTTTCTTCATAGCTAAAATCCCTCATACCAGGCAAGATCCTGGTAAACCTTTTCTGTACCCTCCCCAAAGCATCAACATCATTCTGGTTGTGTGGTGACCAGAACTGTGAGCAATATTCCAAGTGTGGCCTAACTAAAGTTCTATAAGGCTGCGGCATAACTTGCCTATTCTTATACTCAGTGCCCCTTCCAATGGAAGCAAGCAATGCCATGGGCTTTTTTCACTACCTTATCTACTACCTGTGCTACCACCTTCAGTGATCTGTGAACCTGCACACCCAGATCCATCTGCATATCAATATTCGTAAAGGTTCTGCTATTCACTGTACAATTTCAACCTGTACTTGACCTTCCAAAGTATATCACCTCACATTTGTTTGGAATAAAATCCCTCTGCTATTTTTCTGCCCAAGCCTCCAACTATCTATATCCTGCTGTATCCTTTGACAATATTTTTCACTATCTGCAACTCCACCAATCTTTATATTGCCCGCAAACTTACAAATTAGACCAGCCACATTTTCCTCCAAATCATTTATAGAGAGCATGAACAGCAGAGGTCTCAGCACTGATCCCTGTGGGACACACGAGTCACAACCCTCTATTCCAAAAAGCATCCTTCCACCGTTATCCGCTGTCTCCTATGACTAAACCAGTTCAGTATCCATCCTGCCAGCTCACCCCGACATTATATAACTTCACCTTTAGTGCCAGTCTGCCTTGAAGGACCTTATCAAAGGCTTTACTGAAGTCTATGTAAGCAACATTAACCACTTTTCCCTCATCAATCATCTTTGTCACCTCCTCAAAAAACTCAATCTAGTTAGTGAGGCACAACCTCCCCAGCATAAAACTAGGCTATCTATTGCTAATAAGTCCATTTGCTTCTAAATGCCTATACGTCTTGTCCCTGAGAATCTTTTTCAATAATTTCCTGACCACTGTAATTTCCTGGATTATCCCTGGCACCCTTCTTAAACAATGGGACAAAATTGGCTATTCTCCAGTTCTCTGGGACCTCAGCTGTGGCCAAAGAGAATACAAAGATGTCTGTCGATGCTCCAGCAATTTGTTCTTTTGCCCCCCTCAGTATTCTGGGATAGATCCCATCAGGACCTCGGGTGTTAACTACCTTAATACTTTTTTAAGATGCATAATACCTCTTGGCTTAGAAACTCAACACTCCCTTCCCTGAGATTATCCTCCACCAATTCCTTGTCTTTGGTGAATACCAACACAAAGTATTCATTTTGGATCTCACCTACCTCTTCTTGCTCCACACATGTATTCCCTCCTTTGTCCTTGAGTTGGCCAACCCTTTCCCTGGCTACTATCATGTTTTATATATATGTATAAAAAGCCTTGGGATTCTCCTTAATCCTGTTTGCTGATGACTTTTAGCCCCTCTAATTCCTTGTTAAAGTTCTTTCCTATTGTCCTAACTTACTTCATGGGCTTTGTTTGTTCCCATCCTCCTAGACCTTAGTTATGCTTCCTTTTTCTTTTTGACCAAGGTCATAACATCCCTGATCATCCAAGATTCATGTAACTTGCCAGGCCTGTCCTTCATTCTTGCAGGAACATGCCACTCCTGAACTCTTATCAACTGCAGTTTGAAATACTCCCATGTCTGATATGGATTTACCTTCAAACAGCCGCCTCCAATCAAAATTCTTGAGTTCTTGCCTAATTTTGTTGTAGTTTGCCTTCCCTAATTTAACACCTTCATCCAAGGACTCCTGTTATCCCTATCTTAAAACTCATAGTATTATGGTCACTATTCCCGAAATGCTCCCCCACTGAAATTTTACTTACCTGGCCAGGCTCATTTCCCAATACTAGGCCAAGTATAAGCCTTTCCCTGGTTGGACTGTTTACATATTGTATCAAACAAACCCTCCTGAACGGTCCTTACAAATTCTGCCCCATCCAAGCCCCTAGCATGAAGTGAGTTCCAGTCGATATAGGGGGAGTTAAAATCAACCAGAACAGCAACCCTGCTGTTTTTACATCGTGCCAAAATCTGAGTACATACTCTTTCCTCTATCTCCTGCTGGCTGTTCGGAGGCCTGTAGTATACTCCCTGCATTATGATTTCACCTTTCCTATTCCTGAGTTCTACTAATATTGCCTCACTGCATGAGTCCTCTGATGTATCCTCCCTCAGTACAGCTGTGAGGTACTCCTTTACCAGTAATGCAACTCTCCCACCCCTTTTACATCCCCTTCTGTCACATCTGAAACATCTAAACTCTGGGATATTCAGTTGTAATCCTGTCCCTCTTTCAACCAAGTCTCCATAATTATAATAATGTCATAGTTCAAAGTATTAACCAAAGCTCTAAGTTCATATACCTTGCCTATATACTTCTCACATTGAAACACAAGCATTTCAGATACCTCCCTTGCTCTTTTCAGCAGCATTTCCCTGCCTGTTCTTGTTCTTAGTCATGTTTGCCTTGGTTTCTACCTCTCCCTCAATTTCTTCATCTACTGCCCTGTTCCTCTGGTTCCCATCCCCCTGCCACACTAGTTTAAACCCACCCCAAATACTCTAGCAAAAACCCTCTAAGGACATCAGTCCTGGTCCTGCCCAGGTGTAACCCATCCAGTTTGTACAGGTCGCAGCTCCCCTAGAACTGGTCCCAATGCCCCACAAATTTGAAACCCTCCTCCTCACACCATCTTTTCGGCCATGTGTTCATTCAAAAAATCCTGATATTTCTACTCTGACTAGTTCATGGTACTGGTCATAATCCTGAAATAACTACCTTTGAGGTCCTACGTTTTTTACTTTCTTCCTTGTTCTCTACATTGTGCTTTTAGGACCTCATCCCTTTTTCTAATCTATGTCATCATGTACCATGGCCACAACATTTTTGCTCCCCGTGTCCTATCTCCATTTGTGATTCTTCTGTCACCCTATGTCATTTTAACAATGTCCTGTTTCCTGGCCCTAACCACTTTCTCTTTGGCACGGTGGCTCAGTGGTTAGCTCTGCTGCCTCAGTGCCAGGGGTCTGGGTTCAATTTCAGTCCTGGGTGAGTGTCTATGTGGAGTTTGCATGTTTTCCCTGTATCTGTGTGGGCATCCGCTGGGTGCTCCAGTTTCCTCCCACAGTACAAAGATGTGCAGGCTAGGTGGATTAGCTATGGTAAATGCAGAGTTGGGGAATAGGGAGAGAGGCTGGGTCTGGGTTGTGCGCTCTTTGGAGGATTGGTGCAGACTCAATGGGCCCAATGGCCTCTTTCTACACAGTAGGAATTCTACGATTCTATTTTGAATATGTAATTCCTATACACCTCTATACCCCATCAGGGCAGCCTGAGGACTCTCCACTTCCTCTTTGAACGTGGTTTTAAACAGTTCCCATCCACCACTATCTGCCTCCGCATGCTGAGGTCGTTCTCATCTTCAACAAACCTTGAGTTCAACAACCTCAGACTATGAACTCTGTCCTCCATTTTGATATTGTTATTCCCATTCCTTGTGCTGGAAAAAAACCCTCCTTGCCTTCTCAACTACTACTACCACTCCCTTTGCCTTATGTTCTACGAAATCTTTGATCTTTAATTTCCCCTACATTTTACTCATTCATTGAGAAGTTGGTGGTGAGCTGCCTTCTTGAACCACTGCAGTCCATGTGCTGTAATAACAACACAATACCATTAGGGAGGGAATTCCAGGATTTTGACCTAGCAACTGTGAAGAAATAGTGATATATTTCCAATCCTGGGTGGTTACTGGCTCAGACGGAAACTTTCAAGTGCAGTTTTCCCATATGTGATATCCTTGCCTTTCTCGATAATTGTGGTCGTGGGTTTGGAAGGTGCTGTGGAAGGAGTTTTGGAGAATTTCTGTAGTGGATCTTGTAGGTGGTGCATACTGTTGCTACTGAGCATCTGGGGAGGATTGGGTGAATGTTTGTTGATGTGCCAATCAAGCAGGATGCTTTGTCCTACATGATGTCCAGGTTGTTAAATGTTGTTGGAGCTGCATTTGTCCTGGCAAGTGGGTTGTAATCCATTACACTCCTGACTTGTGCCTTGTAGGTGGTGTCCAGGAGGTGTGTTTCTCACTGTAGGATTCCTGGCCTCTGTTCTGCACTTGTAGCCACAGTACTTATGTGGCTAGTCCAGTACAGTTTCTTGTCGCTGATGGCCCCAGAACACTGATAATGGGGTATTCAGCAATGGTAATGCCACTGAATGTTAAGGAATATGATTAAAATCTCTTTTGCTGTAAATGGTAGTTGCTTGGCATTTGTTTGGTTGAATGTCACTTGATATTTGTCAGCCCAGGCTGAATATTGTTCAGGTCTTGCGGCATTTGGTCATAGACTAACTCAGCATCTGAGAGTTATGGACGGTGCTAACATTGTGTAACCATCAGTGATCACGGCTTCATGATGCAAGGAAAGTTATTGGTGAAACAGCTAAAGATAGTTGAGACTAGGACACTCCCTTAATCTTTCCAGGACGCCACCTTCTGTTCCACTTGTCTCTCTCTGATTTTCAATAGCACAAACTCTGTGACTTGTCAATTTGTCTTCAGCTCCAGGAGTCATTGGACTTTAAATGCTAACTCTGTTACTATCCACAAATGTAGCCACGTCTAGTAAGTTTCTCTAACACCTTCTGCTATTACTTCAGATCTCCAGCATCCATAGAATCTTCCTTTGAGTTGAGTTATTTCTCACATATATGGCATGATGGCTCAGTGGTTAGCACTGCTGCCTCACAGTGCCAGGAACCCAGGTTTGATTCCACTCTTGGGCGACTATCTGAGTGGAGTTTGCACATTCTCCCTGTGTCTGTGTGGGTTTCCTCCAGGTACCCCAGTTACCTCCCACTGTCCAAAGATGTGCAGGTTAGATGGGCTGGCTATGCTAAATTGCCCACAGTTTCTAGGATGGGAAATGCAGGGACAACGTCAGTGTGGGTCTGGATGAGATGTTCTTTGGAGGATCGGTATGGACTCGATGGGCTGAATGGCCTACTTCCACACTGTATGGATTCTATGATTCATCACCTGCCAGAGGTTTAGTCTAGCTCTTCAGGGATTAGCCAGATCTGTGACACCACCCACGCCCTCCACCTCCTCCAGAACTTCCAATTCCCCGGTCCCCAACACCTCATCTTTACCATGGGCGTCCAGTCCCTCTACACCTGCATTCCCCATGCAGATGGCCTTAAGGCCCTCCGCTTCTTCCTGTCCCGCAGGCCCGACCAGTCCCCCTCCACTGACACCCTCATCCGCTTAGCCGAACCCGTCCTCACACTCAACAACTTCTCTTTCAATTCCTCCCACTTCCTACAGACAAAGGGGGTAGCCATGGGTACCCGCATGGGCCCAAGCTACGCCTGCCTCTTTGTAGGTTACGTGGAACAATCCCTCTTCCGTACCTACACCGGCCCTAAACCCCACCTCTTCCTCCGTTACATTGATGACTGTATCGGTGCCGCCTCGTGCTCCCACGAGGAGCTCGAACAGTTCATACACTTCACTAACACCTTCCACCCCAACCTTAAATTTACCTGGACCATCTCTAACACCTCTCTCCCCTTCCTGGACCTCTCTGTCTCCATATCGGGCAACCACCTCGAAACCGATATTCATTTCAAGCCCACCGACTCCCACAGCTACCTAGAATACTCCTCCTCCCACCCACCTTCCTGCAAAAATGCTATCCCCTATTCCCAATTCCTTCGCCTCCGCCGTATCTGCTCCCAGGATGAGGCATTCCACTCCCGTACATCTCAGTTGTCCTCGTTTTTCAAGGACCGTAACTTCCCCTCCTCGGTGGTCGAGAACGCCCTCAACCGTGTCTCCCACATCTCCCGCACCTCATCCCTCACACCCCGTCCACGCAATAAAAACCAAAAAAGAATCCCCCTCGTCCTCACGTACCACCCCACCAACCTCCGGATCCAACGCATCATCCTCCGACACTTCCGCCATCTGCAATCCGACCCCACCACCAAAGACATCTTTCCCTCCCCACCTTTATCTGCTTTCCGGAGGGACAACTCTCTCCGTGACTCCCTTGTCCGCTCCACACTCCCCTCCAGCTCCACCACACCTGGCACTTTTCCCTGCAACCGCAGGAAGTGCTACACCTGCCCCCATACCTCCTCCCTCACCCCCATCCCAGGCCCCAAGAAGACTTTCCACATCAAGCAGATGTTCACCTGCACATCTGCCAATGTGGTATACTGCATCCGCTGTACCCGGTGTGGCTTCCTCTACATCGGGGAAACCAAGCGGAGACTCGGGGACCGCTTTGCAGAACACTTACGCTCGGTTCGCAACAAACAACTGCACCTCCCAGTCGCGAACCATTTCAACTCCCCCTCCCATTCCTCAGACGACATGTCCATCCTGGGCCTCCTGCAGTGCCACAACGATGCCACCCGAAGGTTGCAGGAACAGCAACTCATATTCCGCTTGGGAACCCTGCAGCCCAATGGTATCAATGTGGATTTCACAAGTTTCAAAATCTCCCCTCCCCCTACCGCATCCCAAAACCAGTCCAGCTCGTCCCTGCCTCCCTAACCTGTTCTTCCTCCCACCTATCCCCTCCTCCCACCTCAAGCCGCACCTCCATCTCCTACCGACCAACCTCATCCCGCCCCCTTGACCTGTCCGTCCTCCCTGGACTGACCTATCCCCTTCCTAACTCCCTACCTACACTCACCTTTCCTGGCCCCATCCCCGCCTCTTCGACCTGTTTGTTTCCTCTCCACCTATCCTCTCCTCTATCCCTCTTCTATCCGCCTCCCACTCTCTCCCTATTTATTTCAAAACCCCCTTCCCCTCCCCCTTTTCTGATGAAGGGTCTAGGCCCGAAACGTCAGCCTCTCTGCTCCTATGATGCTGCTTGGCCTGCTGTGTTCATCCAGCCCTGCACCTTGTTGTCTCGGATTCTCCAGCATCTGCAGTTCCTACTATCTCTGAGCCAGATCTATCAGTTGTGTTTCTAACGAGGTATTGTTCATGATTTACATTACTTGCTGCTTTCAAATATGTTCAACATGGAGTACTGCTTCATCAGTTGAGGTAGGGCGGTGAAAGGTTTCCTTGTTTATGTGATGACATAAGTATTCATTGGGTTCGAAGTTAAAATTAAACACTTCCAGAAGTATCACTCCTGTATACAGAAGTACTGCCAGTCAATTATCCTTCTGATTATTAACATTTTCTCTTGTTGTTGTTGGGTATATTTTGCAACCAATAATTGCTCAAATGTCAATGATACAATCCATCATTCTGCAGCTAACTTGAACAGCTCCATAAGTAGTTGATTATCCAGGTTCAATTTATCTGAAAGGGGGCTACATATTCCAGAAAACATTTGATGTAAATGAGTTATTGCATGGGTTTCAAAAGTGCTGAAAGATATTAATCTGTGTTTTAAGTGCTCACAATAAGAAAGCTTTTCCTATCCCAGGTCATAACGGTTCCTCTTTGTCTCTTGTCTTATAGCATCTTTTACATTTATTCCAATTCTGACTCACCTTGTAAATATGAAACAAATATAATTCATTTCTTAAATAATTTTAATTTGCAAATGTATTAGGATTTTCCAAACAAAATACATTTTATAGAAGTAAATGAAAATGGAAGAAATTAATCTGCATTGAAGTATGAAGTACAATGCTCAACAGATCTTGCATTCTGATTTTACTCAGTACAAATGTGGCTACAAAATACATGCATTTTTATTGCAGGATTAACAGCAAGACTGTTCCCATACTTACCTTCTATGAGTGACAAAGCTGCCATTAATGTGACCAGATCCGTCGCAGCCTGGTGTAGGGCAGGATGTAACTTCTGTTTTGCCAGATTTCCAAGGGAATTGGGATCCATTCAGAGAAGCTTCCTTTTGTCTCTTTGCAGCTAAAGGGCAACCTGATGCACTGCGATGTGATGAGTACTTCCCAGATATGTGACCCTGCCCATCACAACCTATCACTGGGCACCTTAGAAAAACAGAAAAATTCACTATAAATCACCTTATCCATAGATCATTGTTTAAGGCCACATGCAGAAAATTGTGTCAACTTACAATCAAAGAATCATAAAATGGCTACAGCACTAAAGAAGGCTAGTAGGATTGAGATACCCATGCTGCCTCTCTGCAAGGACATACATCTCAGCCCTATTTCCATAACCCTGAAAATTGTATCTCTTTCAGTGCTCTTCTAGTTCCTTTTTGAAAGCCATAATCTACCACCACCACAATCTTAGCTAGTTCCTCATCCCGCCATTGATTCTTTTGCCATTCACCCTTTTTTTTATTCATTACGGGCTGTGGGATTTGCAGGCTAGGCCAGCATTTGTTGCCCAACCCTAATTGCGCAAAGGGATATCAAGAGTCTTGCTGTGGATCTGGAATCATATGTAGCCCAGACCAGGTAGGATAACAGATTTCTTTCCCTAAAATGAGTGAACCAAATGGGCTTTTCCAACAATTGACAATGGATTCATGGTCATCATTAGACTCTTAATTCCAGATTTTTACTGAATTCAAACTCCACCATCTGCCATGGCAGGATTTGAACCCAGGTTCCCAGAACATTACCTGGGTCTCTGGATTAACATTCCAGCAATAATACCACTAGGCCATCACCTCCCCTTCTAGGCTGATC
Source organism: Rhincodon typus (assembly GCF_021869965.1). Taxonomy (NCBI): domain Eukaryota; kingdom Metazoa; phylum Chordata; class Chondrichthyes; order Orectolobiformes; family Rhincodontidae; genus Rhincodon; species Rhincodon typus. The sequence goes on along the minus strand of NC_063335.1, from coordinate 64,981,327 downwards.
ATTTCATTGGCTCCACTGTCATTATATTATCATCATTATATCAACATCCTTTGATTCTTACCTTTCAACAATTATAATAATTTGTCTCTATTTATTTTGATTTGACCGCTCATGATTTTGAACAGCTTTTCCAAATCTTCTTTATTCTCTAAGGAAAACAATTCCAGTATTTCTAATTCAATCATTGAATCTGGTATCTCTCATTCTTGGAATTAATTCCTATAAATCTTTTCTGCACTCTTTTTAAAGACTTCCATCCTTCCTTAAGTGTGATATCCAGAATTCTACCAAATATTCAAATGGAGACCGAACCAGTGGTTTTTAATGGATCATCATATCTCCCTCCTTGTTTTACCCTAAGTCAATATTTAAGAAGCCCGCAATCTCATTTTTTAAATCACTTTCTCAAACTGCCCTGTCGTTTTCAATAATTTCTACACATCGGCCTCCAGAGCTCTTTGTTCCTGCGCACCCTTTACAACTGTACCCTTTGTTTTTTTTTAAATGCCTCTGCTAATTCTTTCAACTAGATGTACCAATTCACAATTCTCAGCACTAAATTTTATCTGACATGTGTTGACCTAATCCAGTTGCCTGTTTATGTTCTTTTGATGTTTATCACTATTTTGCTCACTGTTCTCATTAATTCCAAGTTTTACATCATTTGCAAATGGTGGTTCAGTGGTTAGTATTGCTTCCTCACAGTACCAAGGACCTGGTTTTGATTCCAGCCCAAGTCAACCGTCTGAGTGGAGTTCGTACATTCTCCCCATGTTTGTGTGGGTTTCCTCTAGGTTCTCCGGTTTCCTCCCACAGTCTAAAGGTGGATTGGCCCTGCTAAATTTCCAATAGTGTCCAGGGAAATGCAGGCCAGGTGGATTAATCATGGGAAATGCAGGGCTACAGGGATGGGATGGGTCTGGGTGGGATGCTCTTTGGAAGTTCAGTGTGGACTTGATGGGCCAAATGGCCTGCTTCTACACTGTGGGGATTCTTTGATTCAAAGCTGTGAAATTTTCCAAGTCTGGGAAATCTGTGATAAACCTTCCTTCATCTTAATGCTGCCACTGCCTCTGTTAGACCATGGGCTTCAATATTCCTGACAAGTTTGTTGTTTGATATTTTATTGAATACCTTTTGAAAATCCATATACAGCACATCTACCACCGACTGTATTATCCTCAAACATCCTCTCTGTCCAGTCAGAGATGCCAACATCGCATGAATGAATCATAAAGTGGGCCAATTTGACAGGGGATCTATGGTTGTAGGCGAAGGGCATAATTGATAAAAACCCAAAGAACTGCAGATGCTACAAATCAGGAACAAAAATAAAGTTGCTGGAAAAGCCCAGCAGGTCTGGCAGCATCTGTTCTGAGGAAGTTCTGAGGAAGGGTCACCGGACCCAAAATGTGAACCTCTGTTTTTCCCTTCACAGATGCTGCCAGACCTGCTGGGCTTTTCCAGCAACTTTGTTTTTGTGGCATAAATGATTAAGTAGTTGTGTACTTTGCAATTTTGTCATTATCAAGGAAGAAATGGCGACATACTTTTAATTAAGGATGATGAATGGCTTGGAGAAGAACTTGTACAGTGTTCCCTTGTATGTGCTAGCCTTGTTCTTCTAGATGGAACTGGTGAAGGGTGGAAGATGCTGTCAAAGGAGCCTTAGTGAATTTCTGCAGTGTATTTTGTAGGTAGTATACACTGCAGCTGCTAGGCACGAGTGAACAGGTTATTGCTAAGAAGGTGCTGCTTGTTAGCGCTGCTGATGACATCTTCCAACATTTTACTTATGATCAAGAGAAGAATGATGGGCGGTAATTGGCTGGGCTGGATTTCTCCTGCTTTTTGTGTAGAGGACACAGGAAGAAAACACTGCCCAAGACTCAAAATACTTAAATTAGTTAGTTAATTTTGCTCTTAACATTTGCCTGATGGCTTTCCTTAATTAATTAACTTCTGCCCAAGTGGTTTTTAAGTTTTTCCTGGTTTATCAATTCTAAAAATTTCTCCATCTCTGAAATTAAATTGAATGGTCTGTAATTTGTTGAGATAATTTTATCATCTGCTTGAAGCAAGGATTCAATATTCACAATTCCTGACTTCTCTGACAACACCACCAAATATAGGTCAGTGCCTCCTCAATTTCCTGTTACTTCCCTCAATGTCCTTGGTTACATCCCATTGGCCCTAACGATTTATCAAGTGTAGCCATACTGCCTTATAAATGTACTTTCTTAATCTTTAGCCCATCCAGTGTCTTTTATTATGCATATTATTCCTTGGTAAAGGTAAATTGCTAAATACACAGCTAGTAGTTCAGTCATTCTCTTGACGTCCAACTATAGATCCCCTTTCAGATTGCCAATTGGCCCCAATACCTCCTTCTAATTCATTTGTGGGGATCATTGGTCATAACTGGCTAGGCTAATATCGTTCATACAAGTGCAGATGCACTCACAGTACTGTTAGAAAAGGAGTTCCAGGGTTTTGACCCAGTGACAGTGACTGAATGGTGATTTAGTTCCAAGTCAGGAAGGCATGTAGCTTGGAGGAGAACTTGCAGGCGTTGATGTTCCTGTATATCTGCTACTCTTGTCCTTTAAGGTGGTAAAGGTCATGGCCCATTCCATCCCCAAACTGTTGAAAGCTTTGACAGATGCATTGACTTTGGGCTGCCTTCAAATGCACGAATGAAATCTGTAATGTGGCTGTTTAATTAGCTGTTCTGGGGGATGTGAACTTGATGGCTTTCATAGACTTACAAGTTTCTGGAAATGCCTTTCAAGTGATGTTTATTTATTTTACAGATTTACAAGCTTTTAAATCACTTTCAAATGTTTTGACAAGGTATGGAGTTCCTTTTCTAAGCTGGATAATCGGTAACTGGTTATAATGGTTGACGTTAGGGGGTGAGGGGGGTGTTTATAGCAGACTCAAAGAACTGGGCGAATGATTCTGGCAATGGATGTTGGTCTTTTAACATAGTTGCTTCAGTTGCAGCAGAGGCAGCAGGAATGACTCTAGGCCATTCCCCGATCCAAAGTATAAAAGCTTCACTATTGACACTGCTTTTGGAATTAATCCTGACACTTGCTTCCTGCCTCCAGTGGGAAGAAATCAGCCCTTGCATTCAGGTATATTTAATGCTCAGACCTGCCCTCTTGATCTGCATAATCAGTACAACCTCATCTTCCCTTGCTGCACCAGAAGCTCACAAATCGTATTTGCTATGCTTAGTATGTTTACATATATGCACTGCAAAACTAACCTATACTGAAACTTCGTAATTTATTTATTCCTTTATTGCATGTGGGCACAATGCCTTGGGATCTATTGCCAATCCTAATTTGATATTAAGAAATGGCTGAAGGCAAAGGATATGGGATCTGACAACATTTTGGCAATAGCACTGAAGACTTTTGCTCCAAAACTAGCCGAAACGTTAGCCAAGCTGTTCCAGTATAGCTCCAACACTGGCATCTACACGACAATGTGGAAAACTGCCCAGGTGTGTCCTGTACACAAAAAGCGTGAGAAATCCAACCCAGCCAATTACCGCCCATCACTCTTCTCCTGATCATAAGTAAAATGTTGGAAGATGTCATCAGCAGTGCTAACAAGCAGCACCTTCTTAGCAATAACCTGTTCACTCGTGCCTAGCAGCTGCAGTGTATACTATCTACAAGATACACTGCAGAAATTCACTAAGGCTCCTTTGATAGCATCTTCCACCCTTCACCAGTTCCATCTAGAAGAACAAGGCTACCACATACAAGGGAACACTGTACAAGTTCTTCTCCAAGCCATTCATCATCCTGAATTGAAAGTATATCACCATTTCTTTAGAGCTGTGGGTGCAAATATCCTTGTCTAACAGCACTGGGGCTCTACCTACACCAAATGGATTGCAGTGGTTCACCACCAATTCTCAAGTGGACAATAAGGATGGATAATACATTTGGCGCAGTCTGTGACATAATCATCCCATAAATAAGTCAAGAAAAAAATGCCCTGGATAAGATTGCCGTGAAATGTCATTTTGAGGTGTTGCAGTCCTTCAGGTTTAGGGATATCCATAGTTCTATTAGAAAGGGAAAATAACTTACCATTTCTTACTTCAGTGCTTCCTGTCTCTCCCAATGTTCTGTGTACCATGTGTCTTTTTACAAAAGCTTCAGTATGGTTTTCATCCCTCTGCCAATTGAGTTTAAACAGTCTCAATAGCAGTATCAACTGAAGAATACTATTACTGACTCTGTTCAGATACCATCTTTCAAGGTTCCACATTCACAGGACTTAGTCCCATTGTCTTACAAAGTACTCCTTTTAGCAGCCTCTCTCTTGTCTGTCTCTCTCGCACTTATCTGCTCTAACCTGCTATTGCTGCTCACACTACAATTTGGCCTGAAAACAATCTAGGGACTACTACATTTCAGGTGTTGCTTGCTAAGTTCTTTCCTGGTATTCAAAAATCTTCCTGCAGAACCTCATCCCTCTTTCTAACTCTCTCTTTCGATCAATGGGTGATGATTTCTGGATGTTCATTATCCTCTCGCAAAGTGCTATATAGCTAATCTGTGATATACTGACTCTGGAATCTAGGAGTCAATTTACCATTCTGGATTCACATCTGCCACTGCAGAAACACTGCCTGCTCTCCTAGCTGTAGAATACCCTATCACTATTATTTCCTGTTATTTCTCTAGCCTGTTCAGTTAAGTCAGCCATGGTATCATGGACTTAGTTCCAGCTATACTTTGTAGTTACAAACACGAGCTCGCATTGGCAATGTGGTTTCACCTATGTGCCCATAGGAAGTATTTTTTAAATTCCCCTCCCACTATGTGTACGCTGAAGGGCTACATTGGCAACAATTGATCTGGTGCATAGCTGGGCTTTAAATTTGGAATCTTTACTGGACATCTGAAAGGTTCTGTCAATGATGAGTACTTCTGCTACAGGTGAACACATAATAATGCAAGTATGGCACCATAGAGGCCTGGTTCATAACAAGGGAAGTGTTGTATAATTGAATGAGAACTCACTGGGAATCACAGAGGGAAATCCTTCATGAAATGCTCCTAAACTGATACTTGGCTGGTTTTTGATAAAATTCAGCCCAAAGTCTTCTTTAAGACATAGTTGGAAATTGGTTATTCTGATCACAGGCCATACTCAAATTCCAACTAATAAACTTCAGCCCATCTTTTCCTTACATACATGCTGCACTTAATGGCATAATATACGTGCAGAATATCAATTTTCACATCAATGGTGATAGCATGGAGTTCTTCCAACTCACCATCCCTCTCAACCCCACTACTATCTCCATGCTATCTGGTCAGCAGCCGGCAATCATGTCTTGGAAGAGTCACAACTTATTCCGAGGGGAGGCAGTGGTGTAATAGAAACGTTCTTGATGAGGAATGCAAAACGTCAGGCTCATATACTAGGGGCAGGGGTTCAAATCACATGCTAGCAAATAATGAAATTTGAACTTAATTTCAGAAAAGTACTGGAATACATGCAAACGAATAAATACTCTTGATTCTTATAAACCCCATCTGGTTCACTAATGTCCTTCAGCAAAGGAAATATACCATCTCTAGCTGGTCTTCTCCAGACCCACAACAATGTGTTTGACTCCTACCTCTGTTTGGCTAATATGGAACAAGCAATAAATTTCCTAGGCAACAATACTCATATTCCATAAATGGATGAAAAAAAGACTGTTGTTCTTTGTTTCTTGAAACTCTGCATCTTTTCTACTGACTCCACCCTCCTCCCTCATGAAATGTTCAACTGAACTATGCCAGGAAAATTATTGATGTATTTTTGCACATGGAGTTGAGCTTCAGAGTTGAAATTCTAACTGGCTCAAATTTTGCTCAAATGCATTGGCTATCATTTCACCATAGACATTGAAGCACTGATTTCTTTTACAAGAGATCCTGTCCATTATAATAGAAATGGCAGAAGTTGTCTGAGTTCATAAATCCTGTCCACAAATAGCTCTTTCCATTTTGACAGGAGAGAGAGTGGAGTCAGGCCAAATAATGCCTCTGAAAGTTTAGTCGAGATAGTTGGCCATTTAAATTATCATCTGCCTCAAATGATGTGGAATTTTGGCATCCCTACTGGATGGAACCTGATGTGTGCACACTAGCCCAACTAAGAGCAGACTTGAATTTTATGGATTTGTTTGGATAGCTAGTGTACCCCTTTTGAGGAATAAGAAGACTCTTTAATGTGGTTGTATAATACCTCTGAGGGGGTCATGCGTCTTTGGTGAGTATCATGTGCCCTTTGGTTGAGTTGAATATTACTTTTGAATGGTTAAAGGTAAACAAGAATATGCCTAAAAATTGCATACCCTCATTTTAACTGTTCAGCTTCCCAAGTTGTCAAAGAACACTCAAACTGTTCCAGAACAATCAAGCTGTCAAAAGGACCTGTTAAGCCTGTCATTGGAAAATAGGACTTTTGAGGAGAATTCGGCCATTTGGTTCTTTAAGCCTGCATTGTAATGGGATAAGAATCGATCTTGTCAAAGCATTTAAGGCTTATTTTTATAAGATTTTATTGAATTGCATTTAGATTTTGTTCATGAGAGTACTTCCAAAGTCTACAATATGCTTACAAACTTATTTAATAAAACATTATTTTTCCTTACCTCTGCAGGAATCCTGTCCATGATGGATACTAAATTAGTTGGCATGTTAGGTGAAAGGGCAAAGGGTGGTTTGTGGGGACATGGGTTGGCATTAATTTGGCATAGTGGCTATAAATAGCCATGGTAGTGTGGGTGCAGATGCACATGTTAGCATAAAGGATATGAGGAGAGGTTATGTGAAGTGGGTAGACAGTATGAAGTACAACAGATTGGTATGGATGGAAGGTATGTGTAGGGGGAGGAGTGTGGGAAGAATGGTTGTTTCTTTGGCTTCAATTTTTAAAAAATTAATCTTCTACACAATGTTGGTGCATTGAGACAGGCCATACACCATCCACACTCAATTGCCTATGCACTTGTTCAGAGGTTAGCTTGCCTAATTCCCAGGGACGTCCTTCACTCTGGTACAAAAATCAAAGTTCCAGGTTTCTTTTTCCCTGGTCAGATTTGTGGAGCTCATAATTATCCCACTGCTGTTCTCCCCACTGACACGGAAAATCAACACTCAAGTCCTATGCTCTTGCCCCATGTTAACCATGTTAACTTTTAACCTTCTTCAAACTTATAGCTGCTCCATCATCATTTTGTAGTACCCTCAAGACTTTTGGTCTTCCTGCTTTCCATTTCCCATCACTTGATCAGGTGAACATGGTCTATAATTTGGAACACCCTCACTAAACAAATTGCTTGCTTTTAAAAATTTTCCTAAAACTGACTATATCAATTAAACTTCCAATTACTTTTCCCAACCTCTTTGTTTATGGTTTGGTATTTGTTTGTCCATCTGCTTCTCTTGTAATGTATCTGTGGATTTATTCTTTATCTTAAAAGAACCATATAAATGTAAGTTGTTATTACTTACTGTTAGGTAACAGGACAAATCCTACTCTGAAAAAAATGATTTCATGGTGACTCCCACATGCGATTCATCATACTGCATATTTTACAGCATCTTTTGACAAAAGATAAAATTATAGATATCAAGTAATATATTTTGTTTACTTTTAAAGTCTATAAAGAAGGTGTTGCATTTTTGTAGTGCTTTTCAGAGCCCCAAGGTGTCTCGAAGCACTTTACAGTCATTGGACAACTTTTGAAGTCTAATTGTAATTGTGATGCAGGAAACACAGTAGTTAATTTACATAGAAGGTCCAGCAAACAGCTATACAATAGTGAACAGATTTTATTTTGTGTGTTTTGAGAGTTGAACAGGAAAAATAAACTCCACATTCTTCTTCAAATAGTGTCAAGGATCTTTTACATTCACGGAGAAAGGTAGACAAGGCCTCACTTTAATATTTCATCTGAAAGACGAGTTTATGAGGCCCTTAACAATACACTGAAGCCTACATTTCAGTGCTCCAATCTCTGAAGTAAGACTTGGAATCACAATCCTCCATGTCAGAGCATTACTGCTCAGGGACAACTGACCTGAATAACTAACCTTAACAAGCTCAGGGTGCCTCGAAGCTACTCCAAACTTTAATTCACAGTGGGGTAAAAGGATATTAAAAAGGTCTCATGGTTTATCTGCAACATATGCTAAAACATCATCTGTAGACTAGATCCAAGAAATAAATCTTAAAATTTACTGCCTAAAGACTAAACAAAGACAATTTTTTGAAAAAGTGATGCCAAAGTCATCATTAGCAAAATTTCCAAATAATGAGCTGTTTTTTTCGCTTTCCTGCCTGACTAACTCTGATCAATTAGCAAAATTTCCAAATAATGAGCTATTTTTTGCCTTCCTACCTGACCAACTCTGAGTCTTCTTTGTCATCCTTACTGGATGCCAGTTTAATTCCACCTTTTTTTGCACGTGGGCATCCGGAGAGGCTGCAAGATAAAATTGATTGTAAATTCACATATGGAATATCTGACTTTTATTAACACAGCCTTTGTGTCTTTTGGTGTGTTATTTTACTTACCTTCTGTGTGAAGCATAATTTCCAGTCACATGACCAGAGCCATCACAACCAGGTGTTGGGCACCTAGTATAATAAGAGAAAAATACCTTAAACATAAATATACTGTCTATTAAAACTTCCTTCAATTGTTCGACCAACATCTGATCCATTAAATTGTTTATCAGCAGATTTTAAGAACAAAGTAAATAATTGTCAGCGCTGATGAATATACATTATCTTTAAACCACGTGAACTTTATACCCTCCACTTGGCAAAAAAGAAACAGCTAAATTGATGTTCAAAAAATTATCAAGATGTGCTGCATAACTTGGTTTTTGTCTGCCTTGAATAAACTTGAGCCTTTGTTTTATCTTGTGAAGCTAATATTTAAATACTGAACTCTAGAATGGCAAACTACCAAGATTGGACACTGCTGTGAGCAACCCAGAAAAAAACTATTGAATAGGCTTTCTAAAAAAATGAACAATTCCTTGATTTTTAAAAATATATTAGCTAAACCAACACTGGAGATGAAAGATAAGGTTGTTGAAAGGTTGGGGTAGCTGGAGGTGGGAAGTCATACGATGAAACCTTCAGAAGTTAGTATCTTCATCAAACACAAGGATAATACCTGTAGTTTAAAATTTAATTGCAATCAACATAGAATTTGCTACTTCATGAACTAGAGAGGGAGCTGTAAATATTTATGCACATATTTTGAAAGTTACTTCCTTAGAAGTTAATTGCTTAAAATTACTTAAACGTATGTCCAGATGTGATTCAGGGCTTTTGTTCACCTGGGAGTGAGAATTCTTTATCAAACAAAACTTGATTCCTGGAGGTGATCCACAAGAAAAACATTTGAATACCCCCAATCACTGCCAAAAAGTGGGCTGAATGTATGTTTGATCCTTTCACGATCCACACACAATGAAATTAACGATATTTTTGAGTCTACTGCAGGTCTGATCAATCAGCTGCAGAGACATCAGCCTCAGTGAAAAAAAGGTTTTAACAAAAAGGGACTAACCTGATGCATTAACTCTGTTGTTCTCTTGCCGTAGATGTTCTCTAACCTGCTGTTTGCTCCCAACATTTTCCATTTTTATTCTTGTTCTTGGACTATGAGATATTGCCTAAAGACCTCAGAGGAATATTCAACCTGTGTGTTCTCCTTTACTGTAGTGAAACAGCTAACTTCCACTCTGCACTATTGCTCCTCAAAAACCATGGCTAATATTAGTAAGTAAGATGCGAGGAACACATTGTGCTAATTCACATTCCTGTACCCATGTTTTGTTAAAGATGTGTCTATACTTAATGTAGCATGTTATTTATTTCATTGCTTTTTTGAAGGGAGCTTTATTTTAAATTGATGATCCTCCATAATGAGTGGCAATCTGAAAATGAAGACAATTGAATCTGAATCTATTCCCAATCTTACGCCAAACATTTTTTTTTACAATTAAATTATACTGTGTTGTTTTCTCATCTAAATAAATAACCTCTCAATTCAAAGCGTACTTTTAACTCACAGGTCACTACAATAATTAATAAGTATTGTTAGAAAGCAACGAAGAATTTCTTGAAGGATCTATTTTTTAAAAATTCTTGGTGTTACAAAATTGTGAAATTGTGAATTGGAAGGCAGAAAGCTAGAATTTGTTTGTGAAAGAAAATGATAAGGTGGGGGGGTGGAAGAGTGCATAGCCCCTTTCAGAGGTAATGAGCTTGTCTGTGCCTGTATATAGCTAAAGGGATACGGTTAGTTCTGAAATTGAAACATGTATCAATTGGCTGTGTGATTGGAAACCTTAGGCTTGTTTTGATGTTTTGGCAACTAGCTGGAATCAGCCAATTAATTTAAACCAAGCACTCAGTGATTGAAAGCCAATTGAATTTAAGTCTGATGGTTTTGACAACCTTGGACTAAAGTTATTGTAAGAACATTGATATATCATCCAAGGTAGATAAGGAGAGGGGATTTTTGAAAATCGGGGTGGGAGAGCGAACTGCCATCTGAGAAATAAGCATCTAGCTCTCACAAGAAATTGCTAAGCTCACTAAGAAAGTACCACCTATCCATAAAAAGTGCCATGGCACTTTTAGCTAAGAGTCCTCACAGAAGACTTCACAGAGAAAACATCCCTGACAGCAGGATCAGCAGGAGAAAGGCATTTATAAGTTGAGAACAGCAGAAGAAAGGCATGTATAACTTTGAGAGACTAAGTTTTAATTTATTTTCTGAATACTTGGGTTTATATAAGAGGGACTGGTGTTTATTGGAACAGCATACCTGTAGAATTTTATTCAGTTGGGAATAGATAGGAGTTAAGGGGAAAATATTCAGTTTGTTAGTAGTTCTGTTAATTTACTCACTGTTAGGGTTAAATAAATAAATTGTTACTTGTTGTTTATAAAGTGAGTATCAGGAATTTTCTTTCATTTAACCTCCCCTTCTCCATAACACTTGGTTATTGAACACTTTAAATTTAATCTTTAACATGCCAAAAACAGAAAAAGAACACTCCCTGTGGTAATCATGTCTCCTATCAGTCACTCAAGCCATTAACAACAGCTATGGACAGCTATTGGAAAATTATATAAAATAAAGTTTAAAGCATACTTCAATTCCTGGGAGCTGGCTGCCATAAGGCTCTTAAGGCTCTTGTCAGCCAAAGGACAACCAGACACACTGCAAAAGGAAAGCAAATATATATTTTCCGTTATTTTACTAATCATATATTTGCATTTTCTAAACAAGAAAAAAAATGTTATATATTGGAGAAACCTTTACCTGCAAGTAAAGACTTGTTTTTAGATTCAGATGACCCAATTATATGATGGGATATTTGTTTCTGACTATTTCATTGATTTGTAAAAGATGCAAATTTTGATCATTATTGTGAATTGTGATGCACTTGTTAACAGATTAATTTGTTGCAGGTTATAGCTAATTTCCTTATTGAATTCAGAATGATAACAAATATTTAATTAGCTATGAACACTGAGCGAGCGGTTTAATGTACATGACCTTTCACCACAAACTACTTTTCTGAAATGTATTATTAGATTATACAATATTATTTATCTATTACTGCTTAGTTACTAACAAGGTCCTCAAGACAAACCCCATCTGTTTAATGGCAGGTGTTGAACTATGTATGCGAGAGTGGTCCTTGAGAAACATATTCAGGACAAGCAACGGTCTCTATGAAGACAGCCTCCACTGCTGGAAGCTCAGTACAAACTACTTGTGTCTTTGTGGTGAAACATCTTACTGAGGAGTGTCCCTTTTGTCCCTACATTAAGTGGTAGACTAATCGCCTTAAACTCAACAAGTGAGAAGGCAATCATTTGGCTCTGGGAAGTTGCATTCGCTAAATAAATAAATAAAACTTCATAGTACTTTTGAATTTTAATGGATGCATATATAGCGATACTAAAATAAAGTCAAGGGATATATCCTGAGATAGTAGGAACTGCAGATGCTGGAGAATCCGAGACAA
>NC_063335.1:64952301-64968832 GCF_021869965.1 Rhincodon typus | reverse complement strand
CTTCTTACTTGATTGTCAGTACTTACCTTTGGCACACTAAAGTAAATTCACAATTTGGAGCACATGAAGTTAAATTATCCAGATTTCAATTCTTCACTGAAATAATCATTATTATTTGTTAGTCCTTTTGAAAATTTATATGGTTACCAAGAAACTGGAAGAAGATTTTTTTTTAAATAATGCGATAATGGATACATAAAAGGATGTATCTTTTAATTTCCTTGAATTAATATATTATTACAATGTAGGATATAACAGAATTTCGTAGATACTAATTGTGTTTCAATACCATACACATATTTTTCTGTTAGTATTGGAAGTACAGTATTTTTAATAAACACTTTTTTTTCATATGACATTTTTAAAATTAAGCCTGGCAACAAATTTTCTACCGTCTGCAAGATTGCACAATCTGCTACCAATATGCTGCCACAAACTTGGGCACGATACAACTAAAGCAAATTTTTACCATACAAATAAAAACTAAATTGGACTCATTTCTTTATACATTATGTATGTTTTAATAATGATGTTCATAAATATCATTTTTTATTGTTTATAGAAACAGAATAGGTTCCAATTTACTGGGGGAAAAAAGATATTTGTGGCTTTTCGCTCAATGGATAAACTCCTAGAGAAAACTCAATTTAAATCATTTAAGATTCAGATGTAGTTCTTTCAAAATCACAAACATGCGATATTATTGCAGTGTGTCCAGTTAGATAAGCACAACAGCCACTTGAGACATTTTGAAAACAAATATGCAGCTTACAAGAGAGCAGTTTTTAATTTAGCCACAAACCGCAGGCCAATTTTCTGTTTCTAAAAGATACAGTTGCTGGCAGAACACATAATGGAGAAATTATGCATATTTTGTGCAAATCATTTTCCTAACTTGTGATCCAGGTTGTGGTTGTCCACACTTGTGTATGAGAGCAGCAGCTACAGAAAACCATGTATTGTTAGCAAGACTATAACTTCAGGTTGTTCATCAGCACTATACCTTGAACACATCTATTATATGTATCTGCAGGTATACTGTATTCCTGGTCAGTAAAATTTAAATGCTTTCAGGAATCATATCTGAGCTTTTGTTTCTGTCAAAATTTTTTGATGAACTACATTTTAATTACCCAGGTTCGATTCTAGCCTTGGGTGAGTGTCTGTGTGGAGTTTGCATGGGTTTCCTCTGGGTGCTCCAGTTTCCTCCCACAGTCCAAAGATGTGCAGGGTAGGTGGATTGGCCATGCTAAATTGCCTGTAGTGTCCAGGGATGTTTAGATTAGGTGGGTTAGACATGGGGAAATGCAGGGGTAGGGGGATGAGTCAGGGTCGGATGCTCTTCGGAGGGATGGTGTGGACTTGTTGTGTCGAATGGCCTGTTTCCACACTGTAGGGATTCTATGATGATTTAACATTTATAAAAGACCTCGAAGATCCATTTGACCCAAAAAAAATTAGATGATTTTCACAAGGTGATGTCACATCAGTGCACTTTATTCAAATCTGGAACTCATTCGGCCATTATATTGTATCACTGTAGATGGAAATAATTTTGGAAGCAAAAATAAGCGTGCAATTACACAGAGTGCACAAAAATAAATTCCTCTTACGAAAGCATAACTCTCCCATGTGGAAGAATAAACTGCAACTCAAGAATAAGTACTTCCAGTGTACACGCAGTGATAACATCAGGGAAAAACCAAGACATAATAATGGACAGAATTTCTGCACCTTTTTATTTGGTGGGTGAGGGGTTGGGGTGTTCCCTCTGTCTCGTTCAGAGGTTGCAACTTACACAAAAAGACACAAAGTTGAAAACTTGACAACTTCGACCCAATGTCAACTGTATAATAACAATATAAAATTGCTGCCACGACATGCAGAATGATGAAGTAAATCACTATTTTCGCTTCAAAGGAAGAGCAAATTTGTTTGAATTTGAGCCTCTGCTAGGGGCAACTGCATTAATCATGCATCTGCTGATTCAGTAATGCTACCCATCTGCTATCAAATTGCATTTTATGTGCCTCTCACTCGTTTTCTACAAATGAACATTATGGGTTTAAGCAATCATGATCATTACATTTTTAGCATTAATTGCATTCTTGTCCTGCCAGATACATATCTAACCTGATGTTAACTTAAAATCTAACCTGTGTTTGCTGTTTCTGCATCACCTTTTATACCTAATACCGGAAAACTTTAGAGCAGCCACATTATCACACTGAACTGTAAGTATGCAAGGGCTTGGTTCAAGGGTAGTTTGTATATCTTGGGATTTCACTGTCCCAGTGAAGCATGCACCTTATTTAGAGTCATGGAGTCATAGAGGTCTACAGCATGAAAACAAGCTCTTCTGCTCAATTTGCCCATGCCGCTCAGTTTCCACAATTAAACTAGTCCCATTTGCCTGCGTTTCTTTGTACCTATCCCATCCATGTACCTATCTAAATATTTCTTAGATGATGAAATCATACTCGCTTCCACCACTACCTCTGGCAGTCTGTTCCAGACAACCACCACCCTTTGTGTGAAAATATTGCCATACTGGACTCTGTTGTATCTCTCCCCTCTCACCTTAAACCTATGCTTTCTACTTTTAGACTCCCCTACCATGGCAAAAATTGGCTATCTACCTTATCTGTGCCTCTCATGATTTTATAGACCTCTATAAGGTCACCTCTCAGTCTCCTGTGGTCCAGAGAAGAAAGTCCCGTCTGACAAACCTCTCTTGATAACTCAAATCTTCCAGTCTAGGTAGCATTCTAGAAAATCTTTTCTGTACTCATTTTAGTTTACTAATATCCTTTCTATAGTAGGTTTCCTAGAACTGCATGCAGTACTCCAAACGTAGCCTCACCAATATCTTGTACAGCTGCAACAAGACATTCTAACTGCTATACTCAACACTCTGACTGAAGAAAGCTAGCACGCTGAAAGCCTTCTTCTCAACCCTGTCTATCTGTGACTCCACTTTAAAGGACCTATGAACCTATACCCCTAGATCTCTTTGTTCTATAACACTCCCCAGGACCCTATCATTGATTGTGTAAATCCTGTCCTTGTTTGACCCAGCAAAATGCAACACCTTGCATTTATATAAATTAAACTCAACTTGCTATTCCTCAGTCCACTGGCTCAATTAATCAAGATCTCATTGCATTCACAGATAACCTTCCTCATTATCCACTACAACACCAGTCTTGGTATCATCCACAAACTTACTAACCATACCTCTTAAATTCTCATCTAAATTATTTATACAGATTACGAATAACAGTGGACCCAGCATTGATCCCTGTGGCACACCACTGGTCACAGGCCTCCAGTCTGAAAAACAACCCTCTGTCAGCACCCTCTCTATTGTACCTTCAAACCAATTTTGTATCCACTTAGTCAGCTCTCCTGGGATCCCTTGAGATTTAACCTTACTCAACAACCTACCATGTTTATCTTGTCAAAGTCTATATAACAAATGTCTATTGCACTACCATCATCTACTTTCTTGGTCACTCCTTCAAGAAACTCAGTCAAATTCATGAGACATGGTTTCCCATGCACAAAGTCATGCTGATTATCCCAAATGAGTTCTTGTCTCTCCACATGCCTGTGGATCGTATCTCTCAGAATCCCCTCTAACAATTTAACCACCACAGATGTTAGGCTCATGGGTCTGCAGTTACCAGGCATTTCCCTGCAGCCTTTTAGTAGACATCACTGCTGTTACATTTCTCTTGGCCATATTTCACAGGCCAGAAATGACCTGTTCAAAAAGGATGGGTTTAACCTGAACTGGAAAGGGACCAATATCTTAGCAGGGAGATTTGTTTTAAGGGAGACTTATCTATCTAGAGAGGTGGGTTGGAGGATTTCTAAATAGCAGTGCAAAGAGAAAGATTGATGAGGAAGGTTTTGGATGTGAAAAGAGCAAGTCAATTAGAACAGAAAGACAAGAGAAAGTCAGAGATCATGGTAACTCTGAAGAACTAAATTGCAATTATTTCAATGCAAGCGGTCTTACAGGTAAGGCTGATGAACTTAGTGCATGTTTAGGAACCTGGGATTGGGACATCAAAGCTATTACAGAAACTTGACTGATGGATGGGCAGGACTGGCAGCTCAATGTTTTAAATGTTATAGGAAGGACAGAATGGGAGGTGAGAATGGAACGGGTGTGGTGTTTTTGGTCCCTTATAGAAAACATGACTGCTGTAACTAGAGAAGGTATTTCTGAGGGATCATTCAGTGAAAATATATGGATAGAAATTATAAATAAGAAAGATCACCTTGATGGGATTTTACTATAGGTCAATAGTCAGAAGGAAATTGAGAAACAAATACGTAGAGATTTGAGGTATATGTGAGCATAAAATAGTTGTAATAAAGGAGGATTTCAATTTCCCAAAAATTGACTGGGGCTATCACAGTGTTAAAGGTTTGGACGATGAAAAATTTGTCAAATATGTTCAAGAAATGTTTCATTATCAACATGTGGATGTTCCTACTAGGGAAGGAGCAAAAGGGCAATAAGGAAAGGCAGGCGACTGAAGTGAAAGTAAGGGAACATTCTGGGTCTGGCGATCATAATTCTTTTAGTTTTTAAAATGATTATGGAAAAGGATAAGCCTTCCATGAAAGTTTTTAAGTGAAGTAAGGATAATTTTAATGGTATGAGATATGAACTTTCAAAAGTTGACTGGAGTAGTCTGCTTGCAGATAAAATGATGTCTGACAAGTGGGAGGCCTTCAAGAATATGATGATTAGAGTTCAGAGGTATGATGTTCCTGTTAGAGTGAAGGGTAAGGCTGGTAAGATTAAGGAACAATGGATGAATAAAGTTATTGAGGTTCTAGTCAAGAATAAAAGACAATCTTATGTTTGATATAGACAACTGAGTTCAAATGAATATCAAAATGCACTATGTTCCTGCAGGTATGGAGCATTATATACATTGCTTTGACAGTGACCTTTCAGCAACCCACTGAGTTCATCGATAGAAAAAGCTTCCATCCTGTCAATTTTCACTTTACCTGAGACCATCGATATCAGATTTTGGAGGTCTGCACCAGATAGCCCAAAGGCTGCTATGATGCTTAAACACAAGAGAACACATTGGTTCCTGCATCCATACAAGAGTCTTGACCCTTGGGCTGCTGGGAGACAAGGATGCCTGCTTCAAACACGGCTGACAATACTTTTACTAAGTTCTCTGATAAGTCTCAGCACAACTATACAACGCTGTGCACGCTTTCACCAGGGTGAGGGTGATGATGCCTGGACCAGTCCCACTGGGCCTTGCAGCATAGCCCAGGAAAGGGGTCCTGCATTATCGAACATCCCATACCCATCAACAGTCATCAATATCATATTTCAAGGATCCTTGATGTCTGAGGCCATCTGCAGTCAAGGAGTCAGTTGCTTATGAGAAATGAGAAATGCTTGCCCATTACAACTTCTTGCATCATTGGGATGCCTGAAGAAGCTGCTCATTTTTCAAATGGGAACACCTTCACTAGATCTGACAGTGAAGATTTCACTCACGCAGACATGTGTGCAAGTTCATATGTATTTACAAAAGTGCAAGAAACCTTACAATGACCTTCACTCATGTTCCCTCAGTAAGTTTTTCTACCCTTTCCCTATCACTCTGTCCTAGAGCAACACAACATCTACAGCTGGGTTGAAAGGAGCCTACTCTGTACTTGACATAACTATTTTGGAAGATGGGTTCTTCATTTCCAAGGGCATTTGGGCAAGAGGAACAAATTTGCAGAGAGTGTCCTGCCTAGATTCAAGCTCCCCCTCCTCAGTTTGAGTCCTGTGTATGGTTCCTCTTTTCTATGGGTGCTTTCTGGCACCACATTGTCTCCTTGAGATGAAGGGACACACGCAATGAGGTCAGGCTCCATTGACTCACACTGACCTCACCACTAATGCTGATCACTAAGAGTATATTGATAATGTGCAGGTTTGTACACACATCTGTTCAACACACAGTTGGACCTGGATCTCCATGGCGGTCGCCAAGCTACCCATGGAAGCAACCAAACAGAAGCACACTGGAGCTAATGCAGAACTGATAACATTGATGCATTCCCACCTCCTTTTATCTAGTTTGATGACTGCCATTCATAAACATGTCTGGTATTCCTCTGCCTATCTGCGCATTTTGATGTGTGGTTGAGTCCATGCAGTCATCTTCTGCCATGGGGTTGAGCACGTGCTTGGGCTCCAGCAGTGATCTAGGTGTCAGAAATCTGGGGTATTTCTTCCTTGACTGGCAGAGTCATGTTAGTGATATGTTCATTAAGTCTAATCTAGCGTACCCACCGAAGTGAAGGTCTTAGGATTGGTGGAAGATGCACATGAAAACCTTGCTGGTGCATCCTCCTAGGATTCACAGGCTTCTTCCTCAGAGTTGTGAGATGTTGAGTTGAGTGGAGTTAAAGATATTCACAGCTGACCTTTTTGAGGCTGAATGCATTATGGCTACATAGTGGAAAAGATAACATTAGTTGAGTAAGAGGGATAGGAGTTTGTGCATGTTCAGAATGGGTTGGCATTGGTGGTAATTGGAGAGCAGGACAGCCGAATACAATGAAGTTCACTGGGTTGCTTGGCCTTGGAGGACTTGGTGTCCCTTCATGAGTGATTGTGCTTTTCTCTGGCAAATTCCAAAATCTTTTGCTTATTTGGGATGAGGAGCCTTATGTCCACCCCTTCCTCATCGCATAGTTTTCATTCTCTCATCCTGGTTGTGACATTATTTCCAGAAATGAGACAAATAAAGGAGGAATTCAATATGAGGTGAGTTCATGGGAAAACTGTATAGGAGCAAATTATTGCAGATGCGGGAATCTGTACTGAAAACAAAAAATGCTGGAGATCACAGCGGGTCAGGCAGCACCCATGGAGTGAGAGCAAACTAATGTTTCAAGTCTGGATGACTCTTCATCAGAGCTGACGTGAAGTGTGGAGGGGACAGCATTTATGCAATAGTGGGGGACAAGGAGGGTGCAGTGCAGCAGTAGAAAGGATATTGATGGAGCAGATTAAGTAATTGGAATGTGGGAATGGCAGAACAATGGTGTGTCTAACTGCTAGACTGGAAAGGACAGACAGTCTCACTGGAGTGGTTGGAGGAGGGTAGAGGTCATGGTGACAGAGAACATAACATGTAAAGCTAAAGGAAAGGGAAGGAATGGGAGTGGGTGCCCAATGTGAAGGTTTTGAACTCAATATTAAGTTCAGAAGGTTGTAAGGTGCCTAGTCTGAAGATGAGATGTTGTTCCTCCAGTTTGCACTGGGATTCACAGGACCATTGTAGAATGTCAAGGACAGACAAATGTGCATGCAAGCAGGATGCTGTGTTAAAATGACCAGCTATGGGAAGGTCAAGGTCATGCTTGTGCATAGAAAACTATGGGAAAACTATTATTAATAATACAGAAGTTGGTAAGATGTTAAGGTCCCCAGTGAGTAGGAAGTGAAGAAGGCAGGAAGAGGTGCGTGAAAGCCATTGAGTACACTTGATACATGGAATAGTGGGAGTTTGTAGCCCACGAGCTTTGGTGAGATGTGCATGCAGTAGCAGAGTCTGAATGACTGGAGGCCCTGTGAGTGTGAAATAGTAGAGAGGAGATGGTGTCACTTATCCCATGAGGAGCGCAGAAGATCAGTGACCTTCTTTCTGGAAAAACTGCACTGACTTGGACTACTGACTTTTTCCAGGTACACAAAGTTTGGTGGTGTGGTCTGTTTTACCAGTCAGCAGGAATGAACACTGCCATCCTTTCTACCATCTCATCCATTAGCACTTCTGGCCCCCTACAGGTGAACTGAGGAGCTAACTTGCCTTTCTGGGTTAGTTCCTTCAGGATAATGGTGCAGGACCACAGTATGAGTTCCTAGCTTGTAGCACTGTAGAGATATAGTTTAAAAATGGATCCAGCAGCATGAGGATTGCAAAGTCCTGGCAGCAGCGATCAATTCCACGTCTCCAGCTACATGACTCCACAAGGCGAGCGCCAGACAGAATGATTGCATAATTAATGAGATGAAGAGCAAAGGATAGCATGAGAAAAGTCAAAAGAGATTCTGGTGATGGCAGA
Organism: Rhincodon typus; assembly: GCF_021869965.1. Taxonomy (NCBI): domain Eukaryota; kingdom Metazoa; phylum Chordata; class Chondrichthyes; order Orectolobiformes; family Rhincodontidae; genus Rhincodon; species Rhincodon typus. Next base: position 64,960,717 of record NC_063335.1, on the reverse strand, counting down.
CTGAGCTTATTGAATCTCACTCAAAAATGGAAAAATTCAGACCAATGTAGCAGTTGATAAAGTATTTATGATTTCTACTTCATGAAATCACTGTTTCTTCGAGATATTGGGATGAGGATAACTGCTTTCACATACCTGCGGTGTGATGCATAATTTCCAGTCACATGGCCACTACCGTCACATCCTGGGGTTGGGCAACTAAGAAAGAGCATAATGAAAAAAAGATGATACCAATTGACAGCATGAGAAATAATATCTTTAGGCATTCAATAAGATGTAGTCATTACTCCACATCCGTGGGGGTTCCATTCCTAAGAACCCCTGCAAATGATGAAATTCGAGAGTTAAAAATAGGTTAAAATGGTTAAAAATATTGCAGTTAGGTGATTTTTTGTCCGTGGATGTTGATTTTTGTTGATACTTGTTTTTGGTACGTATTGGCAAATTTATAATTTGTGATTTTGCAGATACAGAGGATTTACTGTAATTATTCAAGTCAAAAATATCCATGCCTAAGTATTCCAAGGAGGTGGTTAAGATACAATTTCACTACTAAGAATTTGTACTATAATTTGATATTTTGTCATTGCATTTAATGGTAACTCTAAAGTCTGAATAATTAATACTTTGTTAACACTCTGAAGGAAAACATTTGTATCCACAGAGTTTTTGATATCCACTAATGATTATTTTACACCTGCAGAAAGGCGGAAAGCAAATCTGTAAATCAGAAGGGTTTCAATATATACAAGCAGCTCAAGATTCTGGCAATGGTTTCCAGCAGTACCTTCACAATAATTAGTGATACCCTTGGAAATTAGAAGATGATAATTTCAAAATAAATAAATACCTTAAGACTTCTATTTATTAGTGTACTTTCCATGATCTTGTAAGGTGCAAAATGATTTGCTGCTCAAGGAGTATGTTTAAAATGAAATGACTGTTGTAGGGAAATACAGCAATTAATTTCCATAGAGCAAGGTCCTACAAACAGTAGTGAGATAACAATTAATCTGTTCGTCTAATGACAATTTTGGTGGAGAGTTTAGCATTGACCAGGATTTCCCCTGCTCTTCTTTAAACAGTACCACGGGATTGCTTACGCCAACCTGAGCGTGCAGATAGATCCTTAAGTTAATATCTCATTGAGAATTGGCTAACTAATAGAAGGATGATGTTGGAACAGAGGAAACCTGGATGGTAACCTGTAATTAGTTGAGTGCCACAGGGATCATTGTCGGGGCCATAATTATTTCCAGTACATATTATTGACTTGGATGAGGGAAGCAAGTACCAAGTTTGTTGATGACACAAAAGTAGGTGGGAACCCGAGTGGCGATGATGGCACAAAGAATCCACTGCAGAATATGGACAGGTTAAGCAAGTGGGCAAAACCTTGGCAAATGGAATGTCATGTGGGAAAATGTGAGATCATGCATTTTGACAGAAAGAATAGAGGAGCTGAGTATTATTCAAATAGAGAAAGACAACAGAAAGCTACACCACAGAGAGATTTGGGGCATCTCATCATAAATCATCAAAAATTATCCAAATTCAACAGCTGATAGGAAACAAATGGAATGTTGGCCTTTACTTCAAAGTGAATGGAGTATAAAAAATACGGAAGTGTTGCTAAAACTGTACAAGGCACTACTCAGATCATAGCTGGAACACTGAGAACAGTTTTGTAAAGTTATGCTGATATTGGAGGCAGTCCACAGAAGTTGATCTTAGTAATGGATGGGTTTTCTTAATGAGGAGAGGTTTAATAAGTTGAGCCTGTGCTCACTGGAGTTTAGAAGAATGAAAGGTGACCTTATTGAAACATACAAGATTCTTTGGGGACTTAGCATCTTGGCAGATGTGGCAAAGTTGTTTTTCCTTGTGAGAGAATCTAGCACTGGAGGACATAATCTCAGAATAAGACGTTTCCCATATAAGGCAGATGAGAATTTCTTCTCGCAGTGGGAAGTGGAATCCTTTACCACAGAGGGCATTTGAGGCTGGGTCATTATATATAATCAGAGTTGAGATAGATACGGTTTAATCAATAAAGTAATCAAAAATTATTAGGAAAAAGTAAAGTACAGCTGAGGATTATTAGATCAACCATGAATTAATTGAATGGTAGAACAGACCCAATGGGCTGAATGGCCTACTTCTGGTCCTATGTATTATGGCTTTATTTGAATGATGACAGCAAATGGTGAAAGATTTCCTCATGATGTTTCAGCCTTGAAATCTGTGCTGGTGGATTGATGAGTGTAAATCAGCATTTGGACTGAATGTAAGTCAAATTTTCTAAATTTTAAATACATAATGGTTGGGACATCCTTGTGTAAGCAGAGCAATTTCCGTAAATTCAAAGCACGCTACAATTTGTGAAACAGTTGTGCTGTAGAGTTACATTAGGAAATTTTACAAACTTTTTTTACCTATTTGTTTTGTGAGTATACTAGTTAGGTATGATTTCATGTATGATATTTTTCAAATTTTGTATTGAATCCTTCAAACATTCTGCCAATCCATGATTTGGGCTCAAAAATGGAATTGGGCTTCTTTAAAAGATGTTGAAACAAAAATAAATGTTTGGCTTTTTTGTGAAAATGACTTTATTAGTTGAGTCGTGAGTTTCAGGTGAGATTGTGACTGAAGAACTGATAGAGAAATCAAAAATGTAGAATCTCTTGTTCTTGCAGAAAGCAACATCAGCATGACAGGTGATCAGGAGTAATCTCCTTATGTTCTGGAATCATTTATGATTTTATGATCAAAGCTAAAACAGAATCTCTGTCAATCAAGCTTCTATAATTAAATGAAGAACTGAAAGAAACAAGCTTTGTTTCAAACCATCAAAGGACATGGAGTGGATATAAGCATTTAAACAATAACAGAAATTGAAGGTTTAAACATTAAAACAATGTAATCAGTAGGCTGTGATAAATGTACAAGTAGACTCAGATGGAAATGACAAAGTATCACTTGTCATTTGATAGAACATGCCTCTAACATATACCACACACAGCCAAAAAAAAACCTCAGCAGGTCTGGTAGCATCTGTAAAGGAAAAAACAGAGTTAAAGTTTCGGGTCCGGTGACCCTTCCTCAGAACACCAGACCCGAAATGTTAGCTCTGTTTTTTCCTTCACAGATGCTGCCACACCTGCTGAGCTTTTCCAGCAACTTTGTTTTTGTTCCTGATTTACAGCATCCACAGTTCTTTAGGTTTTTATTTTAAAAAAAACTGTAGTTATTTTGAAACATTCTTGGTTTGCAATACATTTTACATTAAAATAAAATTACGTGAGTTGACATACTGCTGCTGTAGTTGCCCTGATTACCTCTACTGGCAGCTCGCGATATCGGCCATCTCTACCAGTATGTGGCACAGGGTAATAATTATTTGAGGTTGTTCACTGCTACTTAGCCTCTTTTCTGTATACTATGTCTAAGCCCTGTCTAATAATCAATGCTAGAGAATAGAGAACTTGTGAATCTAAAAGACACACTGTTCATTTATTGTTTATTTCATGATAGCAGTATGTACAGGAAGCAGTAAGGGGCAGCATGGTGCCTCAGTGGTTAGCACTGCTGCCTCACAGCATGAGGGACTTGGGTTCAATTCCACCCTCAGATGACTGTGTGGAGTTTGCACATTCTCCCTATGTCTGCGTGAGTCCCCTCTGGGTGCTCTGGTTTCCTCCCACAGTCCAAAGATGTACAGGTTAGGTGGATTGGCCATGCTAAATTACCCCAATGTCCAGAGATATATAGGTTGGGTGGATTAGCCATGGGAAATGCAGGGTTACAGGGATAGGGTAGGGGTGTTAGACTGGGTAGGATGCTCTTCAGAGGGTCAGCATGGACCGACTGAACTGTGTCCACACTGTAGGGATTATGTTTTTGAAATACAACTTATATTACTAGTCAGGCGTAATTACTAGGACCCTCAGGAGCTCTAAGGATGTATCTGCTCCCTATGATGGCTCATGGAGAAATCCTTGTCTTCACTGAAAAACTGCTTGTAACTTCAACACATCGAATGGAGCTAATACATTGTCAATATTAATTCTATCAAAACCATTATCTTATACAACATCTGAAACGTCTTTGGTGTACAGAACACCAAAGCAAGTTCATTGATGCTTAAAATGATGCAAAACTGCACTCAGGCAGTTTTTGACTCATTTACATATCAGCAAGGAGGCATTCAAATGGAAGCTTAGAATAGAAATGCCACACACAATGATGCGCATGTGCAGTATATTTTTATTTGACAAAAGACTTTAAATCCTTCCACTTTCTCCCCAGTTCTTTTTCTTTTGCCAAAAAAACCTCACTGGAGTAGATGCACAACTATAAAAAATAGATGACAATGAATTGTAAAGTCCTAAATAGTGGGAAGTGTGGAAGTAGGCCATTTGGCCCATCAGATTCACACCAACCCTCCGAAGAGCATCCCACCCAGACCCAATCCTTGTAATCCTGCATTTCCTCTGGCTAATCTACCTAGCCTGCACATCCCTGGACACTATGAGCATTTTAGCATGGCCTCCACCTAACCTGCATATTTTTGGCCTGTGGGAGGAAACCAGAGCACCCTCAGGAAACCCACACAGACACGGGGAGAATGTGCAAACTCCACATAGAAAGACACACAAGGGTGGAATCAAACCCAGGTCCCCGGCACTGTGAGGTAGTAGTGCTAACCACTGAGCTACCGAGTCGCCCCATTGATTTGAAAACAATGTAAACAAAAAAAGGCTTCTAATTTGCTTTGACCCCTTATATATCACCTCCCCAAAGTCAATTCATCCCCATCACTTTGTATCTGTAATATTCATTCTTTTTAAATGATGGATACATGTCTTTGTATGCTGGTAGGTCATGACTTACGTTATGAGCTCTTTCTTTGAATCTTTGTTCAGAACTTTGGACTGTGAACTTGCAACAGTAACCTCACCAGGGTATCTCCTTTCTTCCATACCTTCCTCTGGGCCAATGTCTTCTTTCTGTAATCATAATAAATCAAATAATAAAAAAAGCACATATAGTAGAATATCCAGTGCAAATTGTTATCCAACATTTTATTTGTTTTGCAAAGTGTTTTTTTTAATTGAGTTTCTGCTCACACACATTGGTACATTACTAAATGTAAAATTTATCATGAACAAACGCTTACATTATTTTTAAACAAACTTTAAAAAGTGAAATGTTGAAAAAATATAAACTTACTAAAACCTTAGTAGGTATTCCTCTATATTTGAGACAAGTAACATGCATTTATATAATGCCACTAGTGTTCCAAAGTAACAACCTAAGGTGTTTATTAGAATGTTAACAAATAAAATTTACAATATCATAGAAACACATAGAAACAGTAAATCCTGGGATTTTCTGTAACCGCAAAAAAGAAATCTGATGTTCATTAAACTTTCCCTGGAACATTTAATCTCAGTTTGTATAGTAAGTTGCTACAAGTGGAATTTCAAAATAGGGTTGTGCCCTCTACAGGGTATGTCAGAACAGAGGAATTGACACTGCACATGGACAATTAATAGCAGGTCAAAATAAAGGTTAGGAATCGGCACAGGCTTGGTGGGCTGAAAGTCCTGTTCATGTGCTGTATTTTATTGTAACTGAAACCATGGCTCCAGATTTATAAGAGCTTATTTCAAGCACCTGAATGCTGTTTAAAATAGATTACTAAAGATGAAATGGACAGGACCAAATTTTGGTAATGAGCTTAGTCCAAAGTTATTACATAAGTACAAGAACTACATGTGTACAATACTTTTAAATAGGGAATGAGCCAATGAGATGGTATTTTTCCACAGGTTATGGCGGAGTAGTGCATCTCAGGCAGTGACTTCTAGTTTTTTTTCGCATTTTTGCACTTTTGCACTCCTTAAAAGTTATCTGAGTTGTGCATAAATAGCAGTTAGTGCCATTAACCTCTATTATTTTGCATTAATTTCTGATCCCATATACACTACAATTGAGCTTTTCCAGTGGAGATCAGTGGCACAGGGAAATTGGAAAAATGGATACATGTAAAATAATGAGCTACAGATGTAATTTTCAGAGATGAACCCCAACTAGCAGCACTGGGAGGAACGGATGATTAAATCACCCCCAAAATTAGACTCATGCTCAATGGCTGCAGCTCCGCCTTCAACACCTTTACCCCCTCCAGATTGAGCTCAAAACTTCGAGATCTTAGTCTTGGCTCTGCCCTCTGTAACTGGATCCTCAGCTTTCTGACCCACAGACTGCAATTAGTGAAGATAGACAACTGCGCTTCATCCACGATAACACTCAACACTGGAGCCCACAAAGATGCGTCCTCAGTCCCCTACTGTACTCTCTGTACACCCACGACTGTGTTGCCAAATTCCAAACAGACACCATCTACAAGTTTGCTGATGACACCACCATGGTAGGATGGATATCTTACAACGACGAGTCGGAATACAGAAAGAAAACAGAGGGCTTGATGTTTTGGTGCAGTGAAAACACCCTCTCTCTCAACGTCGGCAAAACTAAACTGATAATTGACTTCAGAAAGAAAAGAGGAGAACACACTCCCATCTACATCAATGGAGCTGAGGTTGAGAGAGTGGAGACAGTCAAGTTCCTAGGAGTGATGATAACTGACAACCCCGTCTTGGATTTCCCATGTAGATGCGATGGTAAAGAAGGCACAACAATACCTCTTCTTCCTCAGGCAGCTTAGGAAATTTGACATGTCCATAAGGTCCTTCACCAACTTTTAAAGATGGACTATAGAGAGCATACTGTCTAGGTGCTTATCGGCCTGGTACAGCAGCTGCTCTGCCCGGGACCGTAAGAAACTATAGAATGTGGTATGCACAGCCCAGATCATCACGGAAGCCAACCTTCCATCCATGGACTCCATTTACATGGCTTGTTGCTGTGGAAAGGCTGCCAACATCATCAAAGACTCATCACACCCCTGTAATGCTCTCCTGCAACCTCTTTTGTCAGGCAGAAGATACAGAAGCTTGAACACAAGCACCAGCTTGTTCAGGAACAGCTTCTTCCCAGCCATTGTTAGACTGACGAATGGAGTCTCTAACTTCAAATAATGCTGATCTTGCTAATGTTGATATTGCCTAGCGCATCCTCTGTGCGATGTAACCTGTATGCCTCTGTTTAAGTTTCATTTTCACCCTATGATCTGTATGTCCTTATTTACTATGATCTGCCTGTAGTGCTTGTAAACAAGGCTTTACACTTAGGTACACGTGACAATAAATAAAATCAAATTAATTCAAAATCACTTGATTTATCTAACATGATTCTGTTAATATGTCAAGTTTAGTCCACATTAAAGTAGCTGACAATTGCAACCTCCAACAGCTTACACAAATGATCAAAAAGAAACCCTTCTGAGTTACCTCTTTCTCTTCTTCCTTATGTATCTGTGCTTTAGTGTAGTTGACAGGTGTGTCCCATCCTTCTTGCTCGCACAATGCTTGGTAGTACTGAGGAGTTATCAAGATACTGTTTAGGTAAGAGGGGGGAGGTTCCGGTGTACTTGCTGCAGAGATGAGAGTGGCAACTTTGTCCCGGTTCCTATTCTTGTTCATGCTTAAATCAAGGGTTCCATTTTCATCCACTTCTATGTCTATGTTCTGCATTAAAAAGGCCTACAACTGTTATTAATCAAAATACATATGTGATCTACTGTAATGTATTAAAGGGGTTACACTACTTTGAAGATTATTTTTTGGAACAACATTTGCCAATGTAATGTATTTTTTTCTTGTTGCTCCAAATGCAACTGTAATCCTGGAACTCCAATTGATGACTAGCTCTGACAAATTTTAAAGATTGCAGATGATCTTTAATCCTTTAATAACTATCTCAAATTAATCATTCTGGAGCAGGTTCCGGCAAGTTCTAGTAAGTAAAGTAGTAATCTAGCTGCTTGGAAAAACGTCATTGATATATATAAAAAAAAGCACAAAATTGATATAGAAATAATCAAGTTCGCAGTTACAAGCTGTACTAGTACTAAAGAATGTAACACAAATGATTGTTTCATTGCAAACGCTAGAAAAAAAATATTCGTATTTTGCAGATTCATTTTGTACGCAAAATGCAGAACAATTTTGCTGCTGAAATTTAACAGGGCAATTTTCCAAGAGGAAAGTTCACAGGGTCAAATTGAGGACATGTTATATTCATGTAATCTGCTTAAATGGGAAACTTCTTATTTTGAAACAATGGCTCCTAGATCTAGATTCCCACATGCATGGAAACATCCTTTGAGATCTACTCTGTCAAGTTTTCTCGGAATCACGAACAAAAACAAAGTTGTTGGAAAAGCTCAGCAGGTCTGGCAGCATCTGTGAAGGAGAAAACAGAGTTAACATCTCGGGTCCGGTGA